>NC_137896.1:8439398-8466145 GCF_963455335.1 Martes martes
AACGGGTCATGAATACCTTCACAATCCCCTCTCCTTCCTTGACAGACATTTTGACTGTTGCCAGAAACTACCTTTGATGTGTTCCTGTAAAGAATAACACAGACTTTCCTGTTTGTCTCAAAGCTACCGAACTGAAGCTTTAACTGCAAAGGACAAAATGATCTGTATTAAAAAAAAAAAAAAAATCAGCGTACCCCCCCCTCCTCCCGCCCCCACACACTCCCTTGTCATTATCAACCCAGACTTGGCCTCCCCAGGGCTCAGGGAGTTCTTGTTGTTACCTTCTTGGTTGTTTTAGCAGGATTTACCCTCATGCTTTCTCCAATCTCTGCTCTCTGTATCTCAAAACAGCAACAGTAATTACCAAATTGCTCCCCCCACCCCTTTTTCCATTTCTGGCTGAACTGGAGAGCCTCTGAGAGTTCCTCCCCAGACCTCTGAACCCATTGAGGTTTGCACATCTGTCCTTCTAAGTCAGCAGAAGGGGGAACACAGGAAGACGGTGCCTTGAGCTATAAAGAAACCTGCACAACCCCCAGCTTGTGTCTGCACCTCCTGAGGAAACTTCATAGAAGCAGAGCCTGGAAGAGACCTCGAGAGATCAAAAAGTCCTGAAAAACAAGGGTTCTAAGAAACCCAAACTCACAGACTGTTAAAAATGGAAAAAGCTATAGTCATGGCTGGCCGCCTATTTTTTTTCTTATCTAAGTTCAATTACTCCCATTATTTCCCTTTTCTTTCACTACTCACCCCACTTCCTGGCCCTGAAGCCAGTGTTAACCCTTTCCTTTTTTAAATCATCTTCTTGATTTTTGTTTTATCTCATAGTATCTGTGTTATTTTTTTTTTCAAAATTGATTTTAAATGGATTTGTTTTTTTTCTTTACATTGGATTCAGCAATAATACTCATGAAATCATAGTTTCAATGGACTAGTTATACTTTCCTTGGGTAATACACAGAAAATTAAAACCAAAACTATTTTTAAAAAGGCATGATTCTACCACCAAAAATTATCTTGCACACAACTGTTCTATGTGCATATAACAGGTTGAGAAAAAAAACTCTAGAACAGGACCCAGCAAACTTTGCCTATAAAGAGCCAAACAGTATATATTTCAGGTTTTGAAGGCTAAGAGACAAAAGTGGGTGCTTAGATAACATGAGAGAAAACAAAAAAATTTCCCCATCCCCTCCCCACCACCAAACATTTAAAAACATAAAAATTATCCGAGCTCATAAATACTACAACACAGGTGGTGAGCTGAATTTGGCTCATGAGTCATAATTTATCAACCCTGCTCAGAAATCACATATCTGATATTTACTTGAAACTTCTCTGAAATTCCCATGACAGCAAGCAAGACAATAAAGGACCCATCTCCTAGGATGGTCGTGAAAACGAAAAATAGTTGAGCCACATTCAGTGCTTAGCACACCACCTGGACCAAGGCAGTCATTCAATTAACATCCCCTAGGCTTTTGTCCTTGTCCCCATCGTCTTCTGTCTCAGGGAAATTGGTGTGCGTCACTGAGTACCTTGCTGGGCACACAGTAGGCACTCAACAAATGACAGGTGGTGTTATCATTCCAACTGGTGGGAGCACTGTTTCTCAACCTTCTACGCAGATCAGACTCAACCGTGAGGTTATTTTTAAAAACATATGCCGAGTCCTGCTTCTGGAAATCGTGATGCTAAAATTCAGCCAAGAAATAAGCTAAGCATTTGTGTTTTGTTGGGTTTTGTTTTCTGTTGTGTTTTGAGAGTTCTAGAGGTATTCTCATGAATCTAACCACAACCCTGGGGCTTAGACAGCACCTAGCGTCTAGACAACAGGGTCAGAAATTCTAATTCCCAAATCGGCCCATTTTTCTCTGCCCTTTTATGGTCAGACCCCTTCTGAAACTCCTAATCCCATCTGTCAGTCCATTGACGATGGATGTTAACTGAGCATCCATTATGTGCCAGACCAGGAGCTCCTTGCTGGGGAGACAGCAGGGAAGGAGGTAAAGGGCTACAACATGAGAGTTCCTCTTCCTCATCTCTACCCTTTGGCCATGCTTGGTTTTTCTTCTTCGACCTTTCCACCACTGTGCATCTTTTTATTTTTTTTAATATTTTATTTATTTATTTGACAGAGGGATAGAGAGCACAAGTAGGCAGAGCGGAAGGCAGAGGGAGAGGGAGAAGCAGGCTCCCCCCGGAGCAGCGAGCCCGATGCGGGGCTTGATCCCAGGACCCAGGGATAGTGACCTGAGCCAAAGGCAGCTGCTTAACCAACTGAGCCACACAGGCGCCCCTCCACCACTGTGCATCTTAAACGTATGTTGGCTCTGCTCCATGAGAGCTGGGTCCCAAGACATTTTATCTACCGTTGTTCCTCGTCTAGAACAGTACTTAGCACACAGTGGGTGTGTTCAATGAAGACTTATTCTAACAGGGAGAAGAGGGAACTCTGCACCTCTTGGTGAGCCCAGCTGATGGCCAACCCAAGGCAGAGAGCATGTTATCAGCCTCCTTGGCGCTAGAGTGATAGGTGGAACCTGTTTTCTTGTCCTGCCACCTCCTTGTTGTTTAATCTGAATCACTGCTTTAAGCCACAGTTCATTCATTGGTTCATTCATACATTTGTAAAATGTCATATGAAGTAGGCGAATGCTCAATATGGGGTTGATGTTTAGTAAACAGCAGCTCTGTTGTTTCATGACCTGGAATCGAGGCAACAGAAGGCCGTTTTAGAATTTTCTGACAATTCCTAAAGAGAGACACCGAGGAGCAAATCACGTACCTCTCACGGCCCTCTTTCTATAGCCTGAGAACATGCATCTGTTCATTGGACAAATACTTTTTGAGCTCCTAACGTGTACTGGATACAGTGCCGGGGCCTCAGGACATGGGAATGATGGAGCCAGGCCTCGGCGTTCATGGAACTTCCTGTCTGGGGGCTGGCGGGAGGGGGCGAGAGGTGGGGTGGGCACAGAGAGTTGGGTGAGAATCAAATAAACCAAGAATTGTAGAATGTCAATGCTGAACAGAAGAAAGCAGAGATACATGGTACTTTGGGGGCCAACATGGAGGAGGGGGGTAGGCTCCATCTAATCTAAGGGGTCAGAGGTCCCCTGATCGAGTGATACTCCAGCCAAGACCTAAACCGTGTGAGGTGTCAGTTCCTGAGAGGAGGGAGCAGCTGTAGGGCAACGAGGGCAGGATGCAGGCAGAGCGCAGGAGAAGAGGACGCGAGGACATCAGGCCGCAAAGGCAGGCAGGAGCCAGCCCTGCAGGGGGCTCTAGGAGAATTCTGCTTAATCATTATGGGCTCAGGAATCCCCTGGGCATCTTTGTAAAACACTAATTCTGAGTCATCGAGGCTGGGGCAGGGCCCGAGAATTTACATTTCCAACAAGCTCTCAGGAGATGCCAAGGAGGCCAGACCACAGACCACACCATGAGTATGAACGTTCTAGGCCATGACTCGGTCCTAAGAGCAGGGGTGGAGTAAGAGGAGGGGACTTTCCTAATATCCCTCTGGACTGTATGAAACCGTCCTGCCGCTGACACAAGCCTGGGAATCCGGCAGAAGCCGCTATGGTTCGGCTGGACTGGGGACTCCTTCCCTGCAACTTTGCTGACACCTGTGTGGCAAGGGGGTCCCGATCCTAGGCGGTCTCGTCACAGAAACCCCTTTGCTTGGCTGCTGCAATTCAGAAACTTTGGGGCGTGACAGTCCGCATGGATTTATTTTTCTCTAACCAAGATGGGCTTCCTATAAATATATATATATACATATATATCTGTATACACGCATCCACAGATAATCTTAGAAATGTAATAATAGGCACACATAGGACTGAAATGAAATCTCGCAAACACTCAATCTTCGACATTCGGTCATTCGAGGGATGCATTCGTTGGTGCTACAGGTGTCCGGGCAGACCCAGACTTCTGCCTCCAGAGGCCCCAGGATTAGATATCTCAAGACTGCCGGTCCCGGGGACAGGACTGATCCTGTCGGTGGAGGTGATCAGTAAGAAGCCAGGGAACACGCCCGAGCTGAACCCCCACGGGGAGGCGAGCCCATGAGCCAGGGCGGGGCGGCGGAAGCCGGGGAGACGAGCGCCATCCGGAGGATAGAGGGAGGAAAACGGCTTCGGGGCTCTCTCTCGCAGCTCTGCTGATTGTAAGACAATCTGGGTGACAGATACGGGCCTTGTAAGCAATCCCAGCTGCTCCGAACGAATGTCCCCAAACAAAGGTTGCGCGCCACCCCCATGCTTGCTGCTCAATTTAATTACTCACCTCTGCGGCTTTAAATCAAAGGTGGCCCCTATTAAGCATAATTACCTTTGCCAGCAGCTTGTATAACACAGTAAGTGAGGGGCTACGAAGCAGGAATGGTTTCTCCAGGACATTATATATGCCTCGGACTAAATCAACAGCAGCCGGGACCCAGGGCTTCGGTTCCACATATAATTCAGCCCCAAGCAATTGTACGCTGCTGGGAGAGCGTCGCACACACACGTAAACACAGTGACTCCTTCCCATATGTCAGCAGCCTAGAAACACCACAGTGCAGGAGAATAAACTACAGGAGAAAAGGCTTCTCCAGACCTTGAAGGCACAATATGTGTTGCTATGTCAATTTTTCCGCAAGAAAGCAAGTTGCCATCCAACCAGCTAGTCTCCGAACAAGTCCCAGATACGGTCCAAGAAAGCAGACAATCTCTCACTTTCTCAACCACGGAGTGCCCGTATTTTACCACCGTTCCTACCCCGGGAAAGCAGGCAAATGACACCACTCTGGCTGACGCCAACACAGTCGTTTTTCTCCCGTTCAACCTCCCCACATCCTTCACTGCTGACATACAAAAACATTTTTTTTTTTTAATCATGAGCATCTTTATCATTTCAGGCTCGTCAGTTCCCATGTTGCCTAATTAATAAATAAATCAAAACCTGAAAGGAAAGCTGCCGAGAACTTTTGGCCTTAACCAAAAAGAAGCTGTGGTGAGCGAGACTTCCAACGCGGTCCTTGCAATCCTGCTGACCGTTCTGAGAGTTCTTTTTTACCTCCACTTCCGTTTTTTGCAGGCCTGTTTATTTCACGGCGTGCCCGGAAGCATGAACGTCTCCGAAGACATTAGCCTGATAGTCCCCAGAAGGCTGTCGGCGATCACCTCCACAACCATCCCACTAACTAACATTTATTGAACACATACTATGTGCTGTGGTTGCATTAAGCACACTACATACACAGCCTATATAATCCACTTGGTAACCCAAAGTGGTATGGGGATAATTATTTTCAAAACTGACAACCTAGTGCTTAGAAGCTAAACAACTTACCTGAAGTTGGACAGAAAGTAAGTAACGGCCTCGATCTGAATCTGAGTTCAAGGCCCTTGGTTGGGACCCTTGAGAGGATATAGTATAAAGCTACCGACTCTGTTGGCCTGGTACACATTCTCCCTGATTTTGGTAATATGACCTTGATTTTGCTTTGGCAAATTGCCACTCTCTGCTCCCGGCTCTTGCAGCTCTGGTTGGGCACATGGGGAAGGCAGGCCGATCAGGGGCCCGTGATTGCTTCGAAGAATGTCACCCAAACCCATGCGGGCCAATGTAAACCCCAGGACATTTTCTGGGTGTCCCCCAAAGGAGTGATTTCTTCTGCCAGAAATGCTAAGTCAGACACTGCCAGGTGACCACTGTGACCACCATGAGAGAAAAGGAAGGAAGAGTTTCAGAGACAGACCTGTTCCAATCCCAGCACTTGGGTCTCTGTACCTATAGGTGCCAAGGCTGAGGCTCAGAGGAATCATGCAGATGAGGTGTAATTTATGGCAGCCTACATGATTCATCAAAATTTCAGCATCTAAATAAAGCATTCAGGTTACATGCCAGGTGTTCCACTGGAGTCCAACACACCTGGGTTGAAATTCTGGTTGCACTATATATTTGCTATGTGAGGATATTATGTAACAGCTCTGTGCCTCAGTTTTCATACCTGGAAAACGGGGATATGAGCGGTGTGTCCACCTCTGCAGTTGAGAGGACAGCTAAATGATGTCAGGTACATGTAAAGCATTTGGGGCAGTGCCTGGAACAGAGTAGACTCTCAGAAAATGTCAACACGTTTGATTGTTATTTTTCAGGGAACAAAACAGAGGAAAGGTTATGGTGAGCAGTGAAAAAGACCCAGCATTGCCAACCAGGGGCAAATCCAAGAACATTTACAGCAAGTTATTGCCCTGAGAGCTGAGCAGGGGCTAGGGTATACAGGCAAGAAGGGACCTGGGTTCAGAAATGGTTCATGGAAGAGATCAGGGAACTATCGCTGAAGGAAGGGTCAGGGGCTGTCTGGGATAACATCTTGACAGATTAACAATTAGACTCAGAAACAAGCAAACATACAAACAGAAAGGAGCTTGAGTTCCTAGTAAGTCACAGATGTCTTCATCCATCCATCCATCCATCCATGCATCCATCCAGCTATCACTCCCTGGCTTTGCTCTGGGCACTCTATCACTAACCTGTGAAGACAGAGTCTGTGCCTTATTTACGTTTATAGCCCTGGCACACAGCACAGGGTCTTGAAAACAATAGACATTAATAATTATGTGCTAAATTAATAAAAGAATGACTCTCTGGGCGCCTGGGTGGCTCAGTCCTTTAAGCATCTGCCTTCGGCTTAGGTCATGATCTCGGGATCCTGGGATCGCGCCCACATTCGGCTCCCTGCTTAGCAGGGGGCCTGCTTCTCCCTCTCTGCCACTTCCCCGTGTTCATGAGCGCTTTCTCTTTCTCTCTCTCTCTCTCTCAAGTAAATAATAAAAATCTTAAAAAAATAAAAGAATGACTCTCCAATACCAACTCTCCTTTCACGAACTTCTCTTCCATGAACCCACGTGATCCAACCAGCCCTCCTTCCCTCATGTCACTTCCATGTCTCTTTCATGTTATTCCCGGAACGAGGTTCACGCCCCGGAAGATCTCCAGGCAGCATCCTTGTCTGCCCAGCAATGTTTCACGCTCAAGCCCTCCCCTCACAAATTCTCCTTTGCTCCTATGGAAGCAAGAACTACACTACTTTTACTCCGTGTGCCTCCCACAGAAAATTAAAACATGTCAATCTACAAATGGTTTTTTCTGAGTGGTTTATTTGCCGCAGCTGTTTTCACGATGCAAGAACTATAGGAAAACCTTCCCCTTGTTTCAATGAAACATTTTTTTCTTCTCATAAAAAATGCTGTAAGTTTCCATTGCTACCGTTTTATCTTGGAGGACTCGCCACTAACTTGTCCAAGTCCTTCCCTTGCAGGAGAGCAGTTCAAAGTACGTGCTCCAGAATTCAAACTGGAGTCACAAACAAGTATTCCTGTTTATTTATCGGAGGGCAGTGGCAGACTCAAAAGTTAAGCCGGAGCACAAAACTTTTCTTGTGGAGTCGGTGCCCAGGGGACTGTGGTCTCTAATGAAAATCAGATCATTTTTTTTTTCTTAAAAAAAAAAAATAAATAACACCTCACACTGTGCATTGTTACACAGTTGAAAACATCTCCATGTTGCTTAAATATTCTGCTTAGAGCACTAACAGGTCGGTCCACAGGAAATGCAAGAATACGTTATATTTTAATCAGGGCACATAAAACACTGTCTAGGATGTTATGTTGCCCGCGGGAATGCAGTGAGCAGGGAACATTTACAAACTCCAGGTCAGTCCCCCCATTACATCACCGTGAAAAAAAAGAAATTTATGAGGTTAAATTATATGGATGTTATATATTGGAACTGTTAGCCCATTCCCAAATGAGAATGTTGGCTGAAATAGCCATATTCCCTGAGAGAAATTTTTAAGTACTTCTATTGTGGATGTTTTTATGGTAACTTTCTACAGAAAGAGTGAAGACATAGTCTCTGAAGGTCATGAAATGAATAAAAAAAGAAGTCTCACAACTAAAGAAACGTCCGAAGTCGAAAACAGAGGGTACCTAGAAGAGTTACTTACATTCTTCTGCTCCAGAGATAATAACACAGAAGTTACGTTGTGGAATTTCTCCTGATTTATTTGATCTGTTCCTCGTCTAAGTGATTGGAAACACAGATGTTGATGCCATAACTTTGCTTCCAGTAAATAATTCCTCAAAGGACTCACATTTGTTTAACCTTCGTCACAAGATGATAAAACTTATTAAACATTTATGGAAGCAGCCACGCAGTGCTGTTGGTTTATGTGTTTGGCAAGTTTTAAAACTCCTACCCGCAACTTTGCCACCTTCCTCTCGCCCCTCCAAAAGAACAGTATCTTCGGGGAGGTTCCTGTACCTGAACTAGAGAGAGTCCATGCCAACCCCCCCACCCCAGCCTCGTTCTTTACTTCTCCATTTGTGGCTGCAGTTTGATAATAAACAGAAGGGCTGTCGTGCTGATCTCAAAGAACAATAATTAAACCAAAGGGACAGCAGACAAGGTGCTCCCGTGGGACCGCCAGAGGAAGAATAAAAACCCCGCCAGGGAACTGTTTTCTTATGATTTAGAGCCTGCTTCAGAGATAAGCAAACGTTCACATGCGCAACGTGTGCGCGTTCATTTCTCCATTCAACATTTACTAAGAACCTACTAGCTTCAGCCCCGTGGGCATCCATCATCCGGGTATCTAAGCATGGCAAAGGCTCCAGGAACCTTGGCTAACCCTTTATTCACTCATTGATTCATTCATCCGTGTATCCAACAGGAACACCTACTGTGTTCCAGGTACCGAACATGAAATGGTCCCCACGATCTGAAGGATCTACCCCCGATGTGATAAAATACAGACCAGGAAACGGCAACCGAGTTTCTGGAGCCTGCCTGCCTTCCGGCGGCATCTGTTACTGACACCTTCCCCATCTAGTGCTAATTTTGCCGGGCAGGGAACATGGGCGTAACTATGGTTCGCCTTCCTTCTCCCCCAGGGCAGTGCCACAGACATACCCCCGGGGAGATACATCGTGATGCTGGCTTCGTGTTCCCGGGGAAGATCCTGCCGGGCTGGCTGGCGATTCTGTTAGCAGCTGAGCGGTGGTGGGAGCGTGTGCACTGGCCATGTGCACCCCTAACACAAAACTCATGCACAGTGAGGGCTTTCCACCCTCGCCCCTCACCCCCAGACACACACGAAGGCTCACAGCATACGTAATCCAGCCAAGGCACACAAAAGATACACAGTCCCAATTCGTCCCCACAGTAAAACAGATCCACAGCATACACGTGCACACTTTCTAAGGATGCTGTTGATCTCGGTTGTGAAAAGCGTCTGGTACTACACAGACCCTCTGCATCCCGAGGTCCTGTCTTATTAATATTTCTACCTCCCGGGACCAAGCGGGACTTGATACAAGTTTGCTAAACTGCATTAAAGGTCAGTTTCACTGCCTAACACGCCAAACTGCACAAAGTCTGCTGTTAGGGTTCAACCTGTGACACTGCTACACAAAATCGAAGGGCCCCTTCTTTCCTCCCACAACCCCCTCGTGCTGGCCACCCCCCGGGGCTCCAGGATCCGGATGGCAATGGTTGTCGGACTCGGAAGCTCCATCCAGTACAGACTCTGAGGACAGAAGCAATCTCTGGGACACGAGTCACGCACTCCTTTTTGCTTCTCTCTGTTCCCCATCCCACCTGAAGGCGGCTCATGACCATTTTCTTGATAGACTTGGGATTCAAACCACGTAGGTGGCTGAGACTCAGTCATTATTGGGATTACGGACATATTTTAGTTACTCAGTTTACTTACTTTAAGCAGACATTTTCACAAAGCGCCAATTAGGTGCAAATGAACCGTTACATGTTTTTGGTAAGAGAGGTGTATATTTCAGTAAAGACACCAAGAATATTCCAAAGTAAGAAGTATTCGCTGTTCCCATAATGTTTACTTTTCTCAACTGATTTTCTCGCTAGGTGCAGAGTCAAATTCTCACAACTGCTTTTCTCGACGTAAATTGTTTATGGAACAATTGTAAAAATTCCCAAGAACATTCAGTACAGGATTGTATGTAGTAATAAAAACTTTAAAATATACTAAGTGTCTATTAACAGAGGAGAGTCGATAAATGAGTAAAAAATCATCATTCTTATGGTGGAATATTATAAAACATATGAAAAGGAATTCACTATATTTTTTTGATCTATCATCTCCCTCCCCCACTTTTTTTTTTTTCTCCAGCTGCTTACTTACCTACTTGGATAGAACCTACACACAGAGTTTAAAAAATCAATGTGTAAAATCATGTAAAAATATTTACATAAAATATTAAATATATACAGAAAGATAACAATGCCCTCAGCTACATGTATATGCAGGTAAAATTACAAATAATAAAGGATACACCCACCGACGTCTGAATTATGCCTGTCTCTGGGGAAAGGGGTGGGGATAATAATATTTGCTGAACACTTATTATGCATAGGGCTCTCTTTCAAGTACTAATAAGTATCTACTTTTTAAATCCTCAAAGTGGTGCTTCGAAGTAATTGTTCTCATTCATTCCTATTTACAGTACTGAGGCACAGAGATTTTAAGATTGGCGTTCAAAGATGATGTAGCTTTATCCGCAAAGTTTAATTCCTTTATATCTGAAATTCCCCGATCAAGTGAAATAAGTTCCTCTTATTGTGGACAGCTCTTTCTTCCATTCCGTAGGATTGACTATCCCCATCCAATATTAATAAAGAAAAAATTTATGTTAAAGACAATAAAATAAGATGATAATTTCAGTCCATTACTCAATAAAATAACCTCACATCAGATAGCTAGGCAGTTTGCCAAACTATCATTACAAAGGTTTGTTTCAAAATGCCACCCACATTTAAAAATTAAAAAAAAAAAAACCACAAAACCTTCAACCAACAACAACTATAAACAACTGTTAGGGTTTTTTTTTTAATTTTTTCCAAAGAAAGATCCTATCATGATTTCTGTTGGAAGCAACATTTTCCCTCTGAGATACAACTCCTTGAATTTCACGATCATCTTTTTGTCATATTATTCAGAGTAATCATTTAAATGTTACCTATAATTAAATAGTTACACGTAAGAGGCACCTTTAGGGACCTTGACCATAAATATCGTGAGGACCGCTAAAAGGGGAATCTGTGAGGGTAGCTCTCATTTGCTAAAATAAATAAGAGGGCAGCGTCATTGCATGTGTTCCAAATTTTTGACGGCCAGGAAGAGTCATGGAGCCTACAAGAGATTTATAGGGAACAGATGAGCAGTGTCTGACGTTGGGACACATCCGCAAAGACACTGTAGGAAGTGGGTGAGCACGATTCCTTCTTGAGACACCCCAGATGGACTGTGTTCCTGGTTTTCGTGGGGTTTTTTTTCCCCCTATTTCAGTTTAATGACACAGGAATGGACTTAAGAAAAGGCTATTGTGGAAAGCTCAAGAGGTTTCAAAAATCCTATCCATTTCTTTTAATCTTCATAGGCTCCACTTTTAAAGATGGCGTTTTGGGTTCTGATAAGCAGGATGGTAAATCTTTTTTTCTTCACCACAACGGACTGACTTCAACCTGCAGGGAACACTACATTTCAGTCCGCGCCCTTCGTCTGCACGTATCTACACTAGACTGTGGACGTTTGTTTATGTGACTCTCTGCCGTTAAGCCTTAAATACTGGGAGAAACAACAAAACACAGTGTCTGAGTACTATCCCTCTGGCAGGCAGAGCCGGGTTTCAGTGTCTTATTTGAAAGCCTGTGTGATCTTCAAGCTATTTGACATTTCCCCAAACTTAATTCCCTTAGCTTTTCAATGGGCCGATGATAATCACATCTGGCTTTCAGGGTGCTGTGGGGAGACACCTGTACGAAGTCAGTGCCCTGTGAACGTTAACTAGTAAGTGTCGACTTCTGGATTTAGTGTCATTCCGGTCAACAAGCGGTAGCCATTATGACAAGTGACAATTATGACTAGCGTCCTCTTCCTCATCATCACCATCATCATTCTGATTCCCTTCACCCATAGCAGCATAGCTGCTAGACGGAAAGGCCTTGGGAGTCTCATTCCCGGGAGGAATCAGGAAGGAAAAAAAGAGAAAGAGGGACCAGAGGAAAAAGAGCCACTGAAGAAAGCAGGAGAAAACATGAAACGGAGAAAAAGAAGGCAGAGGTGGTGCCAAAGAATGAAGCCGGGTTTTCTGCCCTTCCAACCTGTAGCATTCCCAGAGGAGAAGCATAAGAAATAAAAAATAAAAATAAAAAATTAAAAAATTAAAAATAAAAAAAAATTAAAAATAAAGTTCCAGAACATTCCTTTTGTTTCTTTCTTGTCTCTTGACTCCGGCCTCCAGGGTGCCGGCCAACTCCCAAGCAAATGGAGCCCCTGTGAGATATCTGCCAGGTTGCTTGTCTTTCTCCTTAACTGAGGGATGCTCTGGGCTCTGATGTTTGGTGCCATGACGAGGTAGACAAAAGCGTAAATGGATGCATTTCCTTGTTGAAATGCATTAGGGAAAATGGTCCCCACCATTGCTAAAAACAGGCAATTGCATGAGAAAGGGAGAGGGAAAGAAGAGAGTACTTATATTTTTTCTGTTGACTAAAAGCCCAAAGTGGATATGGATCCCCTCAAATGATTTTTTAAATGCTTAAATGTTTTGGCATTCAGAATTGAGAGAGAGAGAGAAAGAGAGAGAGGAAGAGAGGGAGGAGGAGGAGGAGGAGGACAGGGAGGGGGAGGGGGAGAAGATGAAGAAAGGAGAAAACTAAGCTTTTCCCCCTATAACCTGTAATTCAAAGCCATGGTAGGTGCTTCAAATGCAGATTCACAGGCCCCAACCCTATCCTAGGGAAGCAGATCTGCTAGGCACTGGCCTGGGCATCTGGCAAGGCTGCATTTTCATCTGGTGATGAGGATACCAACTGAAGGTTGAGAACCACTGCTCTATCCCAGACGCCAAACCAGAACATTATTCCCAATGCCCCCATGTCTGTAAAACTTCCTTGGCCAGTGAAGACTCTATAGAGTTTCTCCCTGATATCCTGGGAAGGGAAGTTCCTCCGGGTTTTCCAACTTTTTTGAAGTTTTCATGAAAGCCTCCATTTTCTGGGTGTTTGTTTGACCCAAGTGTGACTTGGCAGCCCTTGCTCACAGCTGCTCCATGAATCCTTGGCCCTGCCCAGGTCCTGGGCGCCCACAGGGTCCTCCCAGTCAGTCATTCTGCCCCAACCTCAGGGTTTGTGCAATATCCTCCCCCAACTATTCCTTTTTTAATATATTCCCTTACAATGATTCCCTCTTCTATTTACCTACATAATTGCCTTTTAAAATGAAACTTATGTCACCACTGTCAGTGAAAAACCAGCATCATTTGCCTCAAATGATCAGAAAATGAAAATCTAAGGGTTTATTTTTTCTTTCACTGGCTACTGTTACTTGAAAAAGTCTCTGAATTTGAAGCCTGCTCTTTCTGAGAAACAAGCATGAGACAGGTGTTTAAGGAAGGCTAACACCAAATCAGACTTTCCTCCTGATTAAATCCGAAGGGTGGAAACAGTGTTGGAAAAGGGACATCGTTCATACTTTGTGCATGACTCGGAGCTACTTAAAACTCTCCACCAGGGGTATGGCAGTCGGTAATCGGGCAACTTTGGCTCAAAAAACATGCAGGGATGGGCTTGATTTCCTCATTAAAACACCCCATAAAGCTCCCACAGGCAGAGGAGATGGCCATCAGGAGTGTCGACTGGAGGAGATGACAGTATGCGTCAGTGGTCTCGGCCTCTCCTCAGAGAGATGCACCTTTGTCTTAGGGTTCCTTACTCTGACTCCTAATAACCATGGCACCATCATTCGTTGTATCAAATCACATTTATTGAGCATCAACTATGTGCCAGGCTTTGTAGACAGAAAGCAAACAAGACATAAGATCCCATCATGGTCATGAGCTCAGAGTCATGGTCCTAATTTTAAAATTGAACATGTGTTGAGCGCTGTGTATGAAGCACTGTGCTTGGTGTTTGGTCGTATTCATACTTCGCTCCTCCCAACAACCCAAGAGGGACTCTGTATTATCACTACTTCACCAGCAAGGAAATCAAGGCACGGAGAGGTTTATTAACTTGTTCCTGTCACGACTACAATTCATTGACCACTTACATTGTACCAGGCATTGTCCTAAGCACGTCGTCTGATTTATCCCAATGACTCCTACTAAAAACCCAATGAGATGAGTCCTTCTATTAGATCCATTTTACTAATGAGGAAATTGGAAGTCTGAGAGGTCAAAGTGCCTAAGGTCATACAGTGAGGAAGTGACCCACTGGAAAGAAATCGACCCCTGGTCTGCTCCAGGGTCACCGCCTTGCCTTGACACTGTGTCGACTGGTGGGTGTGCAGAGATGAGTGTGGGGGGTGGCGGGTGGATTCCAGGACTCCATGAAATGTGCTTTGAAGGGTGACCTCTTCCCCTCTACAGTCAATTCTAGAGTAAATGCACCTTCAAACACTTCCCTTGTTTTCCGTCTGGCTTAGAGAATGATACACTGATGACTTTTAGTAAGAGCCCTGGGTATAATAACTAGAGGAGAGAAATAAAAACACGAATGAGAGAATTAGAATTAAGAAGATAAACACAGGCCCAGGTTTCAGACACACCTCTCGGTCTATGCCACAGCCAACTGCCATTCTCAGCACATCTTGTCGTCCGACTTTGGACTGTGTCTCCCACCTCCCCCACCGTCATTCTGGTTCAAGTCGTCACCAGCTCTTGACCAGACTGGTGCAGGAGCCTCCTACACGGTCAACGGCATGCAGCCCTGGTCCCTGGTATATCACATGACAACCACAAGTGTGCTGTGAAAACCTAAGTCAGGTCCTGTCCACCCCGCTCCCTCGCCCTCCAAGGCTCTCAAGTCAGCACACGGTTCCTTATTAGTTCCTCGGTCCTGGAGGCTTGGCGGCTGCCTGTCCTCCTGCCGGGAGCCCCACCCCACTCCCCGCCAGGGCTCCACCACCCTGGCATCCTTGCTGCCCACCAGCCCCTGCTTGCTCCAGACCAGCACTGTCAGCCATGCCTGCAGCTGCCTCCCTGCCCCCACCCCCGCGTGAGCACGGGCACCCTGCTCTCCCTGCTGTTTCACTCAGAACCAGTTGCAATGTCACTTCCAGAGAGGCCTTTCCTGGCCATCTCATCCAAGCTGGCATACTCTCCCTCTTGCCCTACCCCCTGCTTTCCTCTTCAGTCTCTCCCTGGCACATAGAACGCGCTGGCATGACGTGACATAGGCACCTGCTCGCTTGTCTGCGACCTGTCTGCTACACAAAATGGAAGCTTCGAGAAGGCAGGCCTTTGGTCCCCTTGATTCCAAGCTCCAGTCTTGGCACCTTCCACAGTCCCTGGTGCACAGGAACTTACCTTCAGTAACGTTGGTTAAATAAAGAACCCGAGGCAGGCAGCAAAAACTCCCAAATGCTCGCCGTGATCCCAGATCACTTTGTCCTGAGATAGAACTTAACAGGCACCAGCCAGCCTCCCCTCTCCCCTCTCCCAAACACTTATCTGAAAGTGACAATTAAAAAGTGGAGAAGACGTTACCAGGGAACAGCCTGTAGCCTTCTCCTATTAGCTTAACAACCCCCAAGCTTTGCCACCTTGGGCCTGAGGGGATGAGCACAGGTCTGTGGTGGGGGAGGGTGTGTTGCCAAACCCTGGGAGGCTGGGGGCATCTGGTGGCTTCGGGCTCCCGGAGAGGTCAAGCTCAGGGGTCAAAAATGAGGATCCCCACCTCCTTCACCAACATCAGGGACGCTCCTTCTGGGGGGTCTTGGCTTAATGAGGAAATCTACTAACCCACGTTACCAGCAAGCACTGCCTATAAGATGCTAAATAATACCGCAAAAAAGGTGAAATCACTGCTCTTCACATGAAGGCAGATGATGTCATGATAAACATATTGCAAGTGTATTACCGAAATCGCTGTCTTTTCGTCATTAATATTTTTTAAATTGATAAATACTCAAGGCACAGTTAGGATCGTGATCGGTACGGAGGTCTGCCCCAAAATTTTAGATGCATAAAAGAGATCCTTCTACTCAAAAGTAATTAATTAGTATACAAAGTAATATGCTCACTTAAGTATTTATTCATTTATTTACAGCCTCGTTTATTCACTCATCAGGAAATATTTATTTAGTGCCTAATAGGCACCAAGGACTAATTCAAGTGCCTAGATTTTTCCTGGAATCCCTACAGAAAAAAGTAAAAATGACAACAGGAAGGAGAATAAAAACATGCGTTTGTTAAACAAAACAAAACAAAACAAAACAAAAACCTCCATGCATGCCGGGGGCTGTGCCTAGGGTTTTCTCTACATCCCATCAGCTACTGGTCCCCACCACCATGGGAGGTGAGCCAGATCGCGTGCCCACTTGACAGATGAGGACACGGAGGTGCAGTGAGTTGAAGGAATTTCCCTGAAAACCCCGCTGGCCAGTTAAGTAGAGAATTGCAACTGGATCCCAGATTTGCTTGGCTCTGAACATTTGCTTTTTTTCAGTAGCCTCACCGATGTGGCTCCCCCAGCACCAGGCAATCCCTCCATAACAGCTGGGCTGGAGTTTTTAATCTCCACGCGCCGCCTGCCACCTCCATCGTTTTGAGCATCCTACTTACCATCCCTGAGGGGTCGGGTTGAGGGGGGGCAAAAAGACCCAAATCCACCATCACCTTTGAAATAATGACTGTGAGGTGTTCTCTTGATAACCCAAACAGATCCCATCATTTCCCTTCTGGAAACTCTCCATCCCATCATGATGAGACCCATATTGAGAAGGTCACACAAGATCTGCCCCTGTCTTCTTCCCCTGCCTCGTTTCTTATCAGCCTCTCCCCCAATCATACCTGCTCTGGCCACGGCGGGCTCCCACATGTCCCTCTAACATACAAGTCAGTTCTGGCCTTACGCGTTTACTGCTTGGAATGTTCCTCCCAGATCTGTGCTTGGTTAGTTCCTCACTTCTGGTTCAGGTCTGGTCAAGGGTTAGCACCTGAGGAATACCAGTCCTGACCACTCTATTAAAAAGGCAACCCTCTTATCCCTCTTCATTCCATCAACCCTGGTTTATTTTTATGAAATGCAGTTAGAACTATTTAGTATATTTATTTGTTGATTAGATTTCTGGTCTTCCTCACAAGAATATTAGCTGTGTGAGGGCAGGGTCTTTTCTTACTGTGATACCCCAGCACCTAGCTCAACGCCTGGCAGGCAGCAGGTGCACAATGAACATCTGTTGAATGAATAAATGCATAAACACACATACACACACAAGAAGGAATATTCGAGAAAAAAACAACTTCATATATGAGAGAGGACCCGAGATTCTACTTGGCGATGCCACTACAGGCAGCATCCTCTGTCGGTGTTTTCAATACCCTCCCCGCAGGCTTAGACATCACAACAGATGCAGGGAAAGAATGATAGGAGCGGGTCCTTCCTTGGCAAATCACTATAGTTATCCTAGATAAAATATCACAATAGATTAAGGGTATGGGCTTTGGAAGCAGAGAGTTTAAAACCCAGCGTGGCCACTGCATGACCTTGAACGAGTTGCTCTCCAGGTTTCTTAGATCCCCATCAGTAAAATAGGGATTACACCAGCATCTAACGCATAAGAATGTTATAAAGATAAAACTTGGCTCAGATGTCCTCTCTAGGACAAGCATTCCCCGACCTTCCACACTTGCTTTGCCAAACTCCCACTCCCCAACTTTTACTCTTATAAACCTGTCATCATGGAGCATTCTTCTCTATGAAAATTATCTTTTTTTTTCTTTGTTAATTTTCTTGTATATTCTCTAGCTTCCCCCTCCTGGAGGGCAAGATCCCCAGGGATCATATTCTTCCTATTTCCAGCGCCCCCCGCCCCCCGCCAGGATGCAGGTGGCCAGAACAGACCTTGGTGCATAGTAGGAACTCAAGAAATAATTGCTGTTTAAACAATGGGAATATATGAAGCACTTGGAAAAGTGCCTGGTATATAATAAACACTTACATCCTGGCAGATATGGTTATTACTGTTGTTACAATTGTTGCTGCTAGTGTTATAATTACTGTCTTTGGGGATAGAAACTTGTTTTTGAGCTGGTGCAGGTCTCCAACCACCCAGGCATGCGTTAGCCTCAGAAGAGGTTAAAACACTCTTCAGTGACTCTATTTCCAGTTTTAAAAACCATAATGCACCCATGTCTGATTTCTCTCAAGCCCCGATCCCCTAATCTCATGATGATCGCGATATAGATTGCTCATCTTCCTTCCGGTGTAAATTTCTCATGGTCTGGCCATCCAAGGTAAAGACACACTACCACTGTCAGCTTTGACCCCTAAGAGTTTCAGTGCAATTTCTCAGCCCCAGGCTCATGTAATCCTTTCAAAAACCTGGGCCTTAAGAAGAACTATGACTACCCTCATCATATAGGTTGGAAAGTGGGGGTGGGGGGGGTCAGAGATGGGAGTGGCTTGCCCAAGTCTTCCAGGCAAAGAACAGAAGTAGACCTAGGAACTTGAACTTGGGTCATTCTCACTTCTGAGCTCATATTCTTATTCCTGAAGTAAGAGCTTGCCCAGGGCCGTATAACGAGTGTGGGCAAAGCTGTAAGCAGAACCCAAGTCACTTCTTCCTGTTCTAGGGCTCCATTCACGATCTCAAGCCCAATCTCTGGAGGGAGAACAAAAACAAGCACAAAGCCATGTACTCAACTTTCTAATAAAGGAAACTAGCCGAAGGCAACTCTGATATAAAACATGCTTACAGCTTTTCATCTTGGCATTTCTTCTGTACCAAATGGTACTGAACGCCTAGAGTAGATTTACCTCTTCTCTACAGCATCATCTTGGCCCAGAAGATATTCATATCTCCCTTGGGGTATGAGAGAGAGGTTTCTAAATTATTGGAAAATTCCAAGAATCTGATAAATTCAAGTGATTTAAAGTAAGCCCCTTGCAGTTTAGATAGAAATATTTATATGCCACTGCTCTGGCTTACACAAGTCCCTTCTCCCCTATAGAACACCTTGACCTTCTGCTTCCTTTTTCTACCGTCGACGTCACCAGCTTTCGCGGATTTTTTCCTGATGCAGAAAAACATTAGGGAAGTCTCTTCCAAATTCATTACAAACAGAACGGCCGCCAAAAACTGTTTTTATCTCCTTCTGCCCTTTGTAACTATTTTCATTAAAAACAATAACTATATTCTGCCCACCTTAGTATCTAAGCTGTGTAATTTCCATGGAAATGACTTAGATGTAGCTTTAAGAAGAAAGCTCAGGGGTGATTCCAGAGTATTCATTAAGTTCTGAAAGCACTCAACTAATTAAGACCAGTGATCTTAATTTTTATACTAACAGAAACTGTAGAACGTTGCCTTTTTTTTTTTTTTTAAACCCACCTTAGCGTCTAGCAGCTTTATGGAAACATGAGGTTTTTCCTTTAGCATAAATGGACACTACGGCTTTTCAATTAAATTAGTCTTTGGAGACAGATGCAAAAAGAGCTAAACAGCTCCTTAAAAATCTGCCCTGCTCCGAAGCCTCTCATGTGCCAAGGGGAGATGTGTAGTTAAAATGCAGTGCTATCTTCTTCTTACCCTGCCGAACAAAGTTTTGGATCTTGAACCCTGAGTGAGCTATAATAGAGAGCCTGTTGAGATTCTACTTTTATTTTGCATACCCACTTTTGGTTTTCTAAAGCGATTTTTTTTTTTAAAAGGGACCTGCAATATAATGTCCTATATCATTGTACATCCGGAGAGAATTTTATTAGACCCTGTTTGAGGTTGGGTTCTAGGTATGATGATACTGAAACTGTTGTGTTTTTGTTTTTGTTTTAAGTGACACAGAGGGAAAGAGCACTCTTACTTCAAGAAAAAAAATTCAAGACAAAAGCTCTCAAATATGATCCAGGTATTTTTTTTTTTCTGTGTGATTTCTCTAAATTCATTGTCTCTAAAACTTTTGCATTGTGCATTTATTTCCCTGTTGTTAAGCAAAATAATGCTGATATATTAATAACAGGATTATCTCGCTGTGCCTCCTGCATTTTAATTTCTAAAATTTTCAACAATTTTAGGCATTGCTTTAGCATCACAAAGTAGAGGAGGATGCCCAGAGGACATCTTTTTTTCTGCAGAGGAAATGCAAAAGATTCAGAGCAGCAACAGCCAAAAATTCTACGCAACTATTTTAATGACGCTCAAATCTCTCCCAATTATTTTATCACTTCACCCATGGAGTTTGCTTTAGAAACAAATGTATCAGCAATTCCCACTTGCGTCTCAGAGGCCTCGTCCGTGTGTCTGTGCACGCAGACGGTGTCCTCAGAGGGGACCCAAGTCCTACACCTTTCTCTGCAAAAATACAGCCACACTGCGGTAGACCCTCCAGGCCAGTGTCCAAGTTCGATGCCAAACCATGTGTTTACAGAGACTCTTCCCTGTGAGTCTGCAGACAGAGTCCCAAAGTGGATATTTGGGCTCTAAAGTATCTAATTTTCATTATTATTTCTTGAAGACAAGCGTCTCATGACACTCCCTTTCAAAGCTATCCCAGCCCTTCACCTAAAACAAGTTCCTAAAACAAGCGACTGAAAGGTCAGTAGTACAGAAAAAAATGAAAGAGATGGTAAATCCAGTGAAAATCAGGTTATGTGATAGAGGCCGATAAATATATGGGGTGTGTGTGTGTGTGTGTGTGTGTGTGTGTTTCTCATTGCAATATCCAGGCAATCAAGCAAACTCTCTCAACGAGTTTATTTCTTATGTGGTTTGAATGACTAAGCTCATTTATAATCAAAGAGCTGCTCACCAAAGGTCACCCTAAGGAACAGGAGAATTTCTAACTTTAAATGAAATTTATAAAACTTAAAATGATAAAAAGTAGATATAAATTGTTACAAATTACTGAAAAAGGAATATGAAAACCTCTTCCAGGATGAACAGGATCTAAAGAGGCAGGAGGCTGAGATCTCCCTGATCCGACGACAGGAAAATATATTCAGTATTTGTCACATTAGAAAATGAAAATAAATTTCTCCCAAGTAAATAAAAATATAAGAGCGTTCTCAACTTGCAAAGCAATAAAATTATTTGTGTGCCAAGCTTCTTTTAATACCACTGTAATTTTTTTTATAAAAGTCGCTCAATTTGATTGTAATTAAATATGTAATGAAAAAGCACTGCTTCGGGGAAGCGATGCAAGACACTCTCTGTTAATGTATTTCCAAGTGACTTTGCATCAAACGAAAATGATACTCTGTGTATGCCTGGTCTTAACAGAGAATTTGTTAGGCAATTCTGTGCTTTTTAAAGGGAACTTGGGTGGATGCAGGGGCACCTTTGAAATAGTGGCTGAGTCTTCCCAGACCATGACATACCTAAATAAAATGGATGGTGCGCATGCGGTGATGGAAGGGATCTACTCTGGTCATTTAACACATGTCAGCTAATTACAGATCTAACACAAACATGAACAGGTTTCCTTCCTGCCTGATTTTCCGAAGCTGACTTGCAGGGATGGGCAGAAGTGTGTCGTTTTACACGGCCTTGAACAATGCCAGGCTCAGTGCCCCTTTAAAACCTGCTCAATTGAGAGTACAATCCCCAAGCCACTGGGGAAATAAATAGATCAAACCAGGTATTATCCAGTTGGAGAAATTCCGTCAAATGCGTGCGAAGTCACCTGGGATAAAATGAAAACAGAAGCCTCTGTTGGAGAATGTGACAAGAGGCAAGATGCTTCCAGGGACAGATCTGCTAAAGATGCCTAGGAGGTATTTGTTGGGTGCGAAGGTTCCCCAAACGGTAGAATCAAGGTGAGTGGGGGACAATTCAATGGAAGGTGGTAGAAAAATAAATGCACAGTAGTTCTGAGGACGGTTTCTATGACCTCCTCAAAAGTAGCCTCCAGTCTCCGACCCCCAAGGCTCAGGAAGATTTTCGTTGCACGGAAGTTTCTCCGAGCCCCCTCTCCCTCACCTACTTTCCACCAGAACTCCCTGTCACTTGCAATCTGCTGATTAGGGCTAATGTATTGTGTCCTGATATGGCAGATTAAAAATGAAATCAATAAATGCCTAAAACAAATGGGCTTTTGAGATGTCCCACTCAATCTGGGTCTTTAAGGGTGAGGTGAGAGGTGGGAGAAAGAAATCAGGAGGGGAGTGGGGAAGGGACCACTTAAGTAATCAATTTCCATCCAAAACGCTGTGTGCAGGATGCGATTTTGGGGGACCTGTCCTTCCTTTTTCAGGGATCTGCCTTAAATAACAAGAAGAGCCAGAACAGTTCATGCTGCTCAGCCCCCTCTGGGGTATGTGTGTTTATTTTTTCCATTCGTCTGTTAAAACCATACCGTTTGGGTAAGTGGATGGGGTCTAGAGCGTGCAGTATTTAAATCTTCAAAATGTGAACTTGTCTTTCTGAAGTATGTTTCAACAAAGTGAGAGTGCCAGGGTTCAGACTCCACCCCGATTCCTCTTCCCTCTCAAATCCCATCCCACTTGCCAGTAAATTAAAGGTAAATTTCCCCCTGAGCTGCCTACCCGCCCCCCCCCCCACTCGCCCTGCCGGTGGAGATTGCTGAGACCTCCCCGGGTTCACCCAGGCACTGCTCTCTTGAGGCTGAAAAGGAGATCGCTGGGGTCAACTCTGCTCCATTGCAGGATTCAGAACTGTCCCTGCTGAATATGCTTCCCATGTAAATAAACTATGCCATTAAGGTGCAAATTGCAACTTTTAAGTAATGATTGCTAATAGTCTAATGTTTACTGCCACACAAGGACATTCATGAAAACAAAATCTGCATTATTCATCTCCATATTAAATAAACAAAATAAATTGAGGGAGCTGTTCTTCCCTGAAAGACTTTCCTCAGATCTGGATTATCAGATAGTTGATGAGAGTCAACAAGAAGGCAACATTTAATCTCTTGGGGCTGGCAGAAGCAGATCCCTGCAACTGATGTATACAGTCGATATTCACAAGCCCCAAAGATTTTGCATTCTATTACACTTGGCTGGCATTATATAAAAACAATAGTTCAGGGTGGTAAAATAAAATATATGTATTACACATGTCTGTGTACAGAGGCTGTGACAGATTGTAGAAAATAGAAGGGTTTGCAGCGGAAGTCTGCAATTTTAAATTTTTAACTACTCGGCATCCTGCAAAATACAAACAAATCAAAACACTGCTCTGTTTTATTTTACCTTTCTGCCATCTTCTCTATCTGCCCTAAAATAGATAGGGGGAAAAGATGCTGATAGAAAAATTCTGCAATATTCTCAGGTGAAAGTGGATACATTTTAGCAGCGAGTGAAATTGACGCCCAAGGAAGCCGGCGCACACACACTCACACATACACAGACCCCTGGGGTACTATAGGCTGTTTTCTGAACTTTCTTTCTTGCCCGAAGTAATAGTATGGTGGAATAGCATAGCTGTAGAAAGCCAGGAAGAATGACATTTCAGAGGGAAATGTTCTGACTTAGCTGTTTCCTTAAAGCGAACTGCCTACCTCACAATCCTTCCCTTAAAGGGGGCTGGGGGGGGGGGTGGCAGAACATAACACATAAAGACTGAAATTTCCCATCACTTACAAGCTCATCTTGTTCATTCCAGCTGCATACCTGCTTTATTAGAAAGTTCTGTAACTGATTCCTTGAAACCTGGAACTTCAAACTAATAATGCAAAAGAATCAAATTGCCTCGAACGGTTCTTGGGAAAGAGTCTCAGCTCTGATTCACTCACAGGCTTTTTCTATCTTACATTATTCATTAATCAAGCTAGAAATCAAGCTTTCAACATCAGTCTATGAGAGTAATTACTTACAGTTGTGCATTGTTTTTAATTTCAGGCAGTGATAATAGTACGGCCACAAACCTAGAACCCACCTTGGTCTCTTCCCTGTATGTCAACAGGCTCAAGAATCCCAAAGGGGCTAACTTTCCTCGTGAGTCCCCACCTCAGCTAAAACAGAGGACAGCATCGATGACTTTGGAGGAAAGAGACCTTGTGTGTAAAAATACCCGTTTTATTAATATGTGTGCAAATAAATACTTAAGAGGGGCCTCACTGTATACAATATGCATCATTTCTTTCCAGCTCCACCAGGCTTTCTGCTTTTTTCAGTGAAAAGAATAAAGCCATGAAAACAAACATATAAAGACAGTAGGCATACAACAGGCCAGAAACCTAAAACCGCAGTCACAACTTTCTAACACACACACACACACAAACTACAGCAAATGGACAAGCCAGGTCCAATAGATACGAGCTTAATGAAAAGGATCTAATTTAAATAACGTGATACAGCATTATGTTACATACACCTGGATCCTCATTGATCAGAGGATAATTATAATCAAAGCAGTGCAATTCTGAGCAATGCACTTTTTATAATGAGCTTACCAAAGGAGACATGTCCAGTCATTCTGGTAATTTAAATTACTGCCTAGTTGTTGATGGCCTTTACCGGAACAACAAGGGGGGGGAAAAAAAGAGTAATTTTCAGGGCAGTATCACTTCTCGCTGGACGGTTGCCCAGGTTTCTCTTTTGGGACAATAAGGACGTTATCTCTAATAATCTAGCTACACGAAAACTTGGGTTGCCAGAACTAGAAGGCGCACGCTTACTTTTCCTGGGTCTAGAAGCCCAGTGCACACCCCAATGCTGTCAGCTTGCAAAATAATCTAAGTTTTTTGTTTGTTTGTTTTTTGTTTTTAAGTAAGTGAGTTAAATGTAGATAGGGATAGAGGCAGGGGCAGAAGGGAGAAACTGTTTTCAAAAGACGTAGCCAGAGTTGGAAAAAGTATACCACACTGACTAGGCAAGTTGTAAATATACATGGCCCCCAAAATATTTTAATTATTTTGCCCTTAGGGAAACAGTTGGAAAATACATGAATCAAAGCTTTATAAATGATATTTCCGCATGCAATTTGAACCAATCTACACATGGTTACGGAAGAAATTCTGCGCTCTGAAGGGAAGATAACTGTGGATATTTCAAAGCACATGGACTGCCATTCAGGCCGGAATCAGGCCATGATGGAAGGTGACGCTGGTGGTCCAGCATGTTCAGACACAAACACCCTCTTTGCCCAGATTTGTAACTAACTTTGGGTTTGTTCTAAGGGTGGCTTTACAAAGTTTACAGAAGTGTTCCACCGAACTTCTCCCTGACGTTTCGCTCGTGTTACGACAGAAGGAAATGTCTCGTTGGGTCTGCAGAACACCAGCCCTCACGAATGCCGCCTAAAGCACCAGGGGAAAGACAGAGACGGGAGGGAAAAAACTTCAGCTTTTCGCTCAAGCCCTGATTCAACTAAAGGACACAAAGAAATAAAAACGCCCACATTAAAAGCCAAACAAGATAATAATTGTGCATGTCTGGCTCTGAATCTAGAGGGCAAGGCTTGCGTCACTGGTGCTCTGAGTTACCATGGTGAGTGATTTATTGATATATATCAAGAATGAATAGATCAAAGGCAGCGAGATGACAGGTGATCAATCAAATGTCAAATCAAAACTAGCAATCAAGTGGAAAGCTGATTTTTCAGTGGGTGGGTCTGGCAGGAGAAAAATGAACTTTCATATTACACTTCCGAGAAACAAAACCCCAGCATACTATTAAAAAAGCAATTAAGCAACCCAAAAGGAAAAAAAAAAATCCTTTAGAAGGTCTATTGCACTGATCCATTAACCTGTTCCTCTCTCTTTGGGGGGAAGGGAGGGGGGCTGGTAAGGAAGGATCCGGATGGGATACCATACAAATCAATTTACAAAGTTTGCAACTCTCTCTGGGCAAAGAAAATCCAAAGCTGTTTCAATGTTCGTTTTTCCCCCTTTTAAAGAGAAAGAGTGTTGATGAGATTCCCAAGCATATTTAGAAAGCATATTCAAAGGTTCATTTCTTTCCTGGGGTGGTTTTTTTTCCACCTTGGTGATCAAAGTTAAACTCTCACTGCTTGCCCCAAGCCAGCCTGCAGCCCAGGGCTTGGGCATGCCTCACACTTCAGCGCCCCAAACCCCAGCGAGAGGAGACGCTGTCCCTCGAGGCCAGAAGCCACTGGCACTGACCACGCGGAGGGATGCGGGGGTGTCAGGACCGTCTCCCTACCCCCGCACCCCAAATCCTCAACCCAACTCTGGCCTGAGAGGCAAGAAACACACTGGGAGAAAGTTAGGGGTGGGGTAGAGGGTGGAGGGAAAAAAAGTTTAAGGAGGGAAGGCTTGGTGGGATAGCTTTCCCCCCCACCCAACCGGAGCCTGCACAGGGGAGGATTTGGGAGACGGAAGAAGGCGAGGGAGAGAGAGAGAGAGAGAGAGAGAGAGAGAGGATGGGGTTATTCGCGGGGCAGAGAGGGGCGCCCCGAGCTCCCCCCACAGCTCAGGGGGTGGCGTCCTGGGGCACCCGGGGGCTAGGAGGGCGGGCGAGGAGCTCGGCGCGCCGGGCAGCCCCGAAGCGGAGCCGGTTCTCTTACCTGCCGCCCGCTTGGGTGCCTGCTGTTTCCTCCTTGGCATCGCTCTACTTCGCTCCAGTCCCACTTCTGGCGCCCCAGCCCCGAGCCGCGCGCGGGGGCCCGCTGCTCTCTTGCCTCTCTGGGTCTCCTCCGCCTCCTGCCCGGTGGCTCCTAGGGCGTCACTCGGCCTCTGTCCCCCTGGCGATCCCCCTGCAACTCCTCCACCACCGGGCCCAGAGACCCCCCCTCT
>NC_137896.1:9066345-9336025 GCF_963455335.1 Martes martes
TTAGTTTTCATTTTAACATAGGGGGACTGCGTCTGAAACAGCCCCTCACTCCAGCAAAGTCTGGGATTCAGGCTTACCGGATATCAGATTTACTGCCTTCAAGTCCCCCCAAAGGATAATTATCTGTAAACGGCTTTATTTTTCAGTTCTGATACCTACCTGTAACTCATGCGTTTGCCTGTAAATTAACGCACTGAGGATGACTTCTCACTCAAGGCACAATGAAAACATGAGAAATGGGTTTTAATAAGCAGGGTTTGAAAGGGGATCCGAGGGAGAGAAGAGAGGCCCTCTGTTCACATCAGAACCCTGAAAGGACGCAGGAATCTAGTAATTACTCCGTCAAGGAACCTGTGTCTATGGATTGTCCGTGTTTAGCTCACTAGAAAAGTCTTGCTGCATGATTAAATGTCATTTACATAAAGTATGAATCACACACTATAGGAACGGAAACTTCATTTTCTCCTAGAAATATATTTCGGGTTTTTGTCTCACAAAAAAAATAATGATGGTTTATTTTCCAGAGTCAAGTAATAGAGAAAAACCTGAAAAACTCTCTCATAGCCTCAACCTAGGGGGAAACGACTTCCCACACATCCCTCTCAGGCTGATTTTTGTATCTATTTACGCAAGCATACACACATTTTTCAAACAAACATGGCATCGCACGATCATGCTAGGGGCCGGGAACATTTCTTCTCTCCTCGCCATGTTTCCCTGCAGAGGAGCCACTATCGTTGTAACACCCTGGCTCCCCCCGCCCGCAGAGGAGGGCGCTCACGGATGGGCTGGGCGGGTGACAGTCCTTGGTCCGCATCGCTCCCATGCGGGAGGAAACGGATTAAAAAGCTGCGTGCAGTTTGCTCCCTTTCTTCTCTGCCTCAGCACCACGCCCCCTCTGAGTCAGCGATCTCTGCTAAGTGCAACTTTTCCCCCGGTGGGCTGAACCCAGGTGGACCCACTTCTAAAGCTACATCCCCCAAAAAAGTCTCATCAGCAATAAAGCTGTGTCATCTCCATCCGGCTGACTTTCTGCCTGTCCAAGTATTTCCCCAGATAAATTCCTGGAAGCTGTTAGATCAAGGCACATGGATATAGAAGGTTAATACACACACACACACACACACACACACACACACACACACACACGGTGCCAGCTGTCCTTCCAGAAAGTCTATGTCATGGATCCTCAAGGGTCCACCTTCCCACACGTTCCCACAAGGAAATGCACGGAGCATTTCCTTTTTACCGTTTCCCATCTCTCTCTGAAATAAAAACATCTGATTGCGTTTGCAGTTTTGTTATTCCTGAAGCTATCTCATTTTTCAGAAGCTTGATGCATTCTTTTATGAATTGTCTGAGGAATTGAACTGTATCACAGCCAACGCTCGGAAGGGCACGTGTCCCATGTCCAGTTACATCACGAATACCTCACCCGCCTCTTCTCCCGCCGTTCCTCAGGTGGACTCCTCCTCAGAATCAGGACTCGGAGTTGCGACAGAAGCTCTCTCTGGCTACTTGGGGTAGAAAAGGAATTTGATAAAGGACATTTCGGAGTCAGAGAATCCTCATGAGGGACAGAGAACTTGGACTTGGAGGCAGCTCAGCCAGGAAGAATGCCCTCAGTGGCCTGCAGAAGCGCTCCGGGGGACCACCACTGTCCCCCTCAAGACCCAGACCCCGTAGATATGGCACCTGCATCGCCGTGGGGGCTTGGGACACTGTCCTGAAGCCCCTGTAGCTGCTGCCTCCAGAACCCAGACGGGGGCTCCCACTTCACCCGCCGGAGTGGACTCTTGCGGCGCCTGCTTGTCTCACCAGGAGGAATCCCAGGATCTGCTGTGGATGCCGGACTGTGGCTGTCCTCGAGCGGCCAGAGAGGCTGGGAGGAGGAGCCTTCTAGGGTAGATGACAGAGACTTACAACATGGAGAATTGCTCTTGTCCAGAAAGGATGGGGAAAGGGTTGGAGCAGCCAGAAGAAATGCCAAGTGTCCCCCATGAGGCTTGGGGATGGGAACCCCATATTATGATACCTTCGGATCTTCTGAAACTTTCATGTTCTATCCAGTGCAGGCAACTGAGGCAACTGAGTCCCTCCTCCCCCCCACTACGCCCAGTGTTCCACATGCAAAACTTCCCTCTGAGATGCTCTCTCTCTTCTGCCTGTCAAAACCCTGCTGGTCCAGGCGACACCCCGTTAAAAGTCATGCTTAAATATATCCCAGATTCTGAAGTTTCAAACCGTCTTTGGTAAGAAAACATCAACTTGCCTTCTGCTTCTCTCTTGCTAGATTTAGAAGGAGACATTTGGCCCATTCTCCTAGGAAGGATGACTTTCACCAGAACGGAAAACAAATATCCTAAAACAGACACAATCGCTGTCTTCCTGGTGCTTAGAATCTTAAGAAAATGTTTGCTTCGGGAATGAATAGAAACTTCTTCCTTAACCGAGAATTCTTCCAGCCATCCCCTCGCTACTTTTCCTGCACCCGAATGATGGAGCCCTGTGGAGAAAAATCGCCTAACGGTGTTGATTGACGTCTTGACAAGTGTAGAAAGATGTGAATGTGTTTTGATAGGTACACTCAACTTGTTTGACTTTGTCTTTGCTACACTGGGTGGCGCCTCCCAGAAATGGTGATCAGACGGTTGTGTATCCCAGGAACAGAGCTGGAGGAGGGAGATCGTCATTTCCTAGCGTTGGCAATTGCCAAGTCCTTTCAACAGGCAGTCGAGCCCCACCTCAAGGCAGGTAGGGAGGGGCTTCCGCCTCTACTCTTCTCGGTTGGGCCAATCACCCTGAAAACTTCCAAAACTGGCATGAGTGGTCCCCTCCATTACAAAATATACCCTGGAAAAAATATCCAAAAGAAATGTGTCCACACATATTAGTGGTTGCCTTTGGGAGGTTGGATTCATGGGCTATTGTAAGTGCTTTGTGTCTTTAAAATTTTTCTGTCCCTCGCTTGTCCCACCTGGGATTACATTTAGTTAATGTTTTACCTTATTACACCCTGCCAGGGCCACCCATGGTTGTGCACACGTCCTCTGTTGAACTCTCTTACTTCAAGCCGTGACCGGCCAGCCGCTCACTCAGATTAGGTACTCGACCAATGTGCACAGAATTGAATTCTCATTTTTTGTTTTCTTTAACCAAGGAAGACTTACCTTATCAGAATAATGATCTCCAATGCCACTTGTCACTAGGAAATTAAATCAGTTTGGACTTGACATATCCTTGAGGAAATGGAGGCCGAAATTTTTCACGAACTCCACCCCTGGAGACCCCCATTCTCACAAGCTTCAGGGGTTCCTCGCAGAAACTTCTGTGACCCTCTTCCAGATCAGAGTTTTATTAGGTGATAACTGGGGGTGAGAAGTAGGAGAATATGATTCTGACAGTAGAAATGCTGACAATAAAAAAAAGCTTGCTCTGTGACCCAGAGACGCCCCCCCTAGAGATGCATTCTACGGATCTGCCCACATGGGCACCAAGGATATATAAGCAAAGGCATCTTCTGCAAGGTTGCTTCAAAGACTTTAAAAACTGGATACAACCTCATTCTCTGGATAAATAAAGGAAAGTACCTCCATATAGACAATGGAACATTCTCCAGTGGTTATAAAGAATGAGGTAGATCGGGGCGCCTGGGTGGCTCAGTGGGTTAAAGCCTCTGCCTTCGGCTCAGGTCATGATCCTGGGATCGAGCCTCACATCGGGCTCTCTGCTCCGCAGGGAACCTGCTTCCTCCTCTCTCTCTGCCTGCCCTCTGCCTACTTGTGATCTCTGTCTGTAAAATAAATAAATAAAATCTTAAAAAAAAAAAAAAGAATGAGGTAGATCTATAGTATTGAAATGGAAAGATCACTACGGCAATTGCTAACTGGAAAAAGCAACATATCAATACATAGATTATGATTCCATTAGGTAAAAGTAATAAAAGCTAACGGTTTCTTTTTAAATTTCCCGTGTACACAGGAAATGTCTAAAGTATACACATTTATATGTGAACAGTGGTGACTTCTGGAGAAGGAAGAGGATTTTCTGGAACGGATAAGAAAGGACATAATGTTTACCTCCACGTTACAAATTAAACCACAAAATATTTGTTGTTCAAATCTTTATCAAAGCCTATGTTCCTATGTTAATGTGTCTTTATAAACATTTTTTTTTAAAGAATTGTAATTTCAGCGCAACGTTAGAATTCACAAACATGTTTAGATGAAGACTTCTGGAGAACACTGTGGAAACCCATTTATTAAACTTGAAATAACGAAATTTTGCACGTCTGCTTTTTGTCAATATCTTATTAAACTATAGCCTTAAACTGTAGCCGTTTAAGGAAAATGTAATGCAGTGAAATAAATTGAGAAGCCCCTATTGATTGATTTACTTTTCTTTTCTGAAAACAGGGGAAAGTCATAATTTATTTCTAAAGGTGGCATCCCCCCCGTTACAAAAACAGCAGCGTTTCATACAGTGTAGTGTGAGAAGCCCAAAACCAAAGAGAAAGGTGAGGGATCTGTGAGAACAGGAATCAAAGAAAAAGCAGGCCATGATTTCATGGATGTAAGACAAAACGATCTAAACAGACTGAAATCCTGAAAAACAAATTAAAAGAACGTCCTGATAGATAACGAAAATCGCTCCAGAAAAGCCAGCAGAATACCGCCCCTCGCCCACCTAGACCACACTGTCGCCTTTAGTCATTCCACAAAAGATCTAAGCAGATGGTATTAATATTTACTATAAATTTTCTTTGTGCAGTAACATATATAGAGAAACAATAGCCAAAATACCTATGGGATTACAATAATTTAAACTTATGTCTTTTGCTTCTATTGTACCATAATACCACGGGGATTTTATACATATTGAAAGATTCAGAATCATGTTATACTTCTTAAAGTGGAATTTCACACATATAAGCCGAAAATAAAACAATGTCTGGGAGAAAATTTCATAACATGCTCAACAAGAATTGTATCAGAATTCATAGCCCTACACTCATTTTTTTTTTATTATTTTTACAAAAAGGAGGACAATGTTAAATATGCGGCTAAAGAGCGCCCTCTAGTGGGATACAGTGGGAACTCGGAATTTGACCTATTTCCCGGAAATGTTGCCTCTCAGAGTTGCTATGGATAAAATAGACTGCTTCGAATCACAGCATTCTTTATTAAAGCCACTGCATTATTTTATTTTTCTGCTTTCCAGCTATTAAATTAAATGCAGTTGATTAGTCTCGAAAATAGCTTTTTCTTCTCGCAGCACATCAAGGCTTGAAACGGCCATCAGTTTTTCTGATCAAAATGCCCTTCTTTGTTTAAGAATCTTTGAATGCAAACATGACTGCAAATGAGTAGGAGATGGGGACACACCTGTCCCTTTTAAAAACTTCTCTTCTTTGGCCTCCAGCACAAATCTGCTGATGCCTCCTTGTGGTTTGATGCAGACAATGATAGAGACCAAATTAAAATCCCTCTTAAGGCAGAAGCGAGAGGTGCTGAGGACACCTGCCACGGCAGATTTCGGGAACGTGCCCAGGACCAGCGATCTCTATACAACCATTAATCATAGTTCATCTCTATTTGGTGCCACTCAAGCAAGAGGGGAAAGACTTCAGAAGCCTAGCACACTAAGCAGTTTAACACTCAAAAGGTCGACAATAGGAGTTTCCCTAAAACACCAAGGTTCTCAAAGAAATCCAGAAACAATGAACTTGTGAAGCAAGAGACCGTTTTGAGGTTATTTCACACAATCTATCACCTTCATTTTTACCATATTAACAACCCATCTGTCCTCTACTTAAGTTTATCTTTTAGGAGGACTTTTGTTTAAAGGACGATGAAGATCACACACTACAGTTAGAAACTAACCACGAAAGTAAATAAAATTTTTAAAAAGAGTATTATTGGAGCACCTGGGTGGTTCCGTCAGTTAAACGTCTGCCTTCGGCTCAGGTCATGATCCCAGGGCCCTGGGATCGAGTTCCGTGTCACTCTGTCTCTCTCTCTCTCAAATAAATAAATAAAATCTTTTAAAATAAATAAACACAAAATTTAAAACAGTATTATTACATTCTAGGAACTGGGGATTGTACTCAAGCTGAGAGCTGCTCAACTTTGTTTAAAAAGGCAAGTTTGCAAAGTATCAGAGATGTTCAGGAGAAAGCTGTATCCAGGAGAGACTTTCTTGTCCGTGTTTCTGGAAGGACTGGACAGGAATCAGAAACCACCTTCTTACTGTAATTCAATGTCCTTTGAAATTAGTGTCCAGCTGGTCAGAATGGTTAAAATTAACAACTCAAGAAACAACAGATGTTGGCGAGGACATGGAGAAAGGGGAACCCTCCTACACTGTGGGTGGGAATGCAAACTGGTGCAGCCACTCTGGAAAACAGTATGGAGGTTCCCCAAAAAGTTAAAGATAGAACTACCCTATGACTTAGCAACTGTGCTACTGGGCATTTACCCAAAGGATGCAAACATAGTGACTCGAAGGGGCATGTGCACCCCAATGTTCATAGCAGCAATGTCCACAATAGCCAAACTATGGAAAGAGCCCAGATGTCCATCGACAGATGAGTAGATAAAGAAGATGTGGTATATAGATACAATGGAATATTACTCAGCCATCAAAAAGAATGAAATCTTGCCATTTGCAACAATGTGGATGGAACTAGAGTATATTACGCTAAGTGAAATATGTCAGTCAGAGAAAGAAAAATACCATATGACTTCACTCATATGTGGAAATTAAGAAACAAATCAGATGAACATGGGGAAGGGAAGGGAAAATATAGTAAGAAAAAATAGAGGGAGGTAAATCATAACTAGACTGGTTGCTGGGGGGGACGAGTATGGGGAAGGGATAACAGGGGGATGGGAATTAAGAAGGGCACTTGAGGGAATGAGCATTGGGTGTTATATGCAACTGATGAATCACCAAATTCTATCCCCAGAACTAATAATACTCTATGTGTTAACTAAATTGAATTTAAATTTTAAAAAAAATTTTAAGATGCTTTTGAAAGGGGGCATCTGGGTGGCTCAGTGGGTTAAAGCCCCTGCCTTCAGCTCAGGTCATGATCTCAGGGTCCTGGGATCAAGCCCCGCATCAGGCTCTCTGCTCAGCAGGGAGCCTGATTCCCTCATCAACACGCCTGCTTCTCAGCCTAGTTGTGATCTCTGTCTGTCAAATAAATAAATAAAATATTGTTTTTTAAAAGATGCTTTTGAAAGAGAGAGAGAGAGAGGAAGGAAGGAAGGAAGGAAGGAAGAAAGAAAGAAAGAAAGGAAGAAAGGAAAAGAAGGAATCTAGTGTTTGTTCACAGTTTGGGAAGGCCTCACCAAACCCCAGCTTCTCACAAGATTGGAGACAATAAAACTCAAGAAGGGAAAGTACCTGCCCAGGGCTATTGCAGCTGACCTAGTTGGGCCCGCCCTCAGCCCCTCAGGCGTTTCCACTGCTGTGTTTCCAGGGAAGCTCCCATCTCTTGGCTTGCAGCCTCTTTCTGGTGGTGGGAACCCACTCACCTGCTCCACTCAGAGCAGGCCAGATCCTGGAGAATTCACATCCCCAGGAGCAGTTCTCAGCCAAGGACAGATGATAATTGGTGTATAAATACCTCGGCTCCCTCTCCCCAACCCCGGGGAGGAGGCCTGTGTCCATCCTGGGTCCCGGGGTTCCCACAAGGGAAGAGGCTGCAAGTGCTCATGACAGTAACTGGCGTGATAGTGCATCTTCGGTTGGCTGTTCTCAATCCTAACCTCAGCGCTCCCTTCCTTTACGGGTGTTCCCTGGAGTCACTTCTCAAATGATCTACCTCACTCAAATCTGTATCTAAGGACCTGCGACTTGGAGAAACCCCAAATTAGGACAATTAAGTGCCCAATGAGCCATTGAGTCCATTTCTCAAACCCAATTTTCCTACCTCCGTGTCTTGGATGGTTTTTATTTGTCTCCTCCTCCCCAAGGTAACCTAGTCCCAAGGTCTTAGGACCAACGGAGTTGTCTCTAAAAAGATGGTGGCTTGAAGTTACGAGGGTGCCGTCTAGAGGAAGACCGATCATTCTGGTTTGCCCAAGACTGAGGGGGTTTCCTCAGGTGGGACTTGCAGGGAAAATTCTAGAGCAAAGGGGGACCAGTTGGCCATCCAAGCCAGCTACCATCTTTCCTCTGTGGAAGGGGCCACACAGCTCTGGGTACAGAGACCCTGACCTCTGTAACGAATAGGTATACTCTGTAAGACACCACTCCAACAGTGAAGCATCTGGGGTTCCCCAAACTGTGCTACGTAGTCAAGGGGCGTAAAGGACAAGTCTCTATACCACTGGTTACACACTTACTGTGTGTGAGGGAAAGTTTAGCGCAGAAAATCTGCTTTTATAGATGTTCGAGTCAAAGAGGATGCTAGGGCATTTTAGTTTCTTTTCTTTTTTTTTCCTTAAAGATTTTATTTATTTATTCGACAGAGAGAGAGATCACAAGTAGGCAAAGAGGCAGGCAGAGAGAGCGAGGGGGAAGCAGGCTCCCTGCTGAGCAGAGAGCCTGATGCGGGGCTCGATCCCAGGGCCCTGAGATCATGACCTGAGCTGAAGGCAGAGCCTTAACCCACTGAGCCACCCAGGTGCCCCTCAGCTTATTTTCTTAAATCAGTTCATGTAATAAAAAAATAAATAAATAATAGCACACGTTTTATATATCCGTAGCAACATCTTGTAATTTGGGGGAAACTGACCTATACAGACAATACTAGAAATCGTATATTTTTAGTTTTTTAGGTAAATTAAATGCAGTGATTTAATCTGCTAAATAGATCTCTAACTAACTGTCCTTCAGTAACTATTCTCCTTAACCTATCAAAGGTCAGCATTCCTATTTGTCGGGATAGCTGACAAATGGATCCAAGAATCTCTGTTAGGTGGCATATAACAGAAAGCACATTGCAACTACCCTGTTTGGGAGACCCTTGGTACAGGGGCATGAAAATATTAAATTCCCGTGTCACTGCTGGTTGCAGGACACTGAACAATCAGAGAATTGTGCCAAGTTCACCATCTGGGGCTGAATCCAACGGTGAGAAACGCAAACACAACCCCTGCCCTTGGGGGGCTTAGAGTCAAGAAGGTGAGATAGAGAGGAATTGAATAATCCCACAAATAAATATGTAATTACTGTAAGTGAGGTAAAACATATATTTTAGCACGTTATGTTCAGACATGCGGGGAAAATGTACCTTTATTTTCTACAACTGATTGAATCCTCCTCTCCAAACCCGAGTCAATTCTGCCTGCGGGTAAGGAGAGCTCAAAGAAATGGAACTTAAAACTAGCGAACTACGGCATTTCGGTCCTTTCTGATTTAAATCCAGCCTCTTTTGGTTTAAAGCAGTAGGTTTCCATCTCCTCTGGCTAAACATTGCTTTCTTCTGGGTGTTTCCCACGCCTGCCCTAGAAGATCGATTTCCTCTCTGTAAAGGGGTTCGGATCTTTAAGAAATTAACAACCCAGGAAGGAAGCCTGTGTTAGTCTCTCCAGGCTGCTATAACAAATAACCATAGGTTGGGGAGATTAAACAAGACACGTGTGTTTCTCACAGTCCTGGAGGATGGGATATCCAAGATCAAGGTGCCAATAGATCTGGTGTCTGGGAAGAACCTGCTTCCTGGCTTGCTGCCTTCTCCGTGGGTCATCACATGGCTAAGAGAGAGAAAAGAAGCAAGCTCTCTCCTGTGTCTTCTAGAAGGATACTAACCCCATCCTGAGAGCTCCACCTCATGACCTAAAGACCTCCCAAAGCCACTGTCTCCAAATACCATCTTACTGGGGTTAAGGATTTCATGTGTGAATTGTAGGAGGACACAAACCCTCAGTCTATAGCAGACCTTAATGATTACTCTGCCTGGCCCTTCATTTCTTGTCTTTGGGGACTACCCTCTATCTTCCTCTGTTCTTCATCTCTGTCCCAGGCTCCTGGTCCATGGTCTGAATGTATGCCCTTCCACCAGAGTCTCAACAATCAGGTCATACTCATATGTTGCAGGGTCACTAATGTAAACTTTCCCATTCGAAGTCAGCAGAGCATCCTTGTTTTCTCTAACTGCATTATTTTTCCTCTAGAGCTTAGCTTTTCAACGTAATAGCCGTGAGCCATACGTGACTAACTCAATTTAATAGTAATTAATTGAATTTAAGTAAAATTATAAATTCAGTTTCTCAGACACGTGTATTCACATTTCAAGCACCCAGCAGCCTCTGTGGCTAGTGGCTACCATATTGTACAGTGCAAACATAGACCCCATGTCCATTATCACAGATGGTTCCACTGGACAGCCCAGGTCTGGAGCCCACAGTAGGGAAAAGCAAACAAACACATCTATTAAAGTATCTCCACACCCAACAGCCCATGTGGCTAGTGGCTACCATATTGGACAGTGCAGACAGAGACCCCATATCCATCACCACAGATGGTTCCTCTGGACAGCCCAGGTCTGGAGCCCACAGTAGAGAAAAGCAAACAAACTTATCCATTAAGGTATCTCAAGCTCTTCTAGTTTTAAGATAATCTCTCACTATTCAAAAGAACCTTTTGAGTAAACTTCATTTTCCAAGACTTCTCCTCACTCTTTGTCCAGCAGATGGTGTCTAGATCAAAGTCCCACAGAGATTCACAAAAGTATTGAAGGGGAAGTGGGACACCCACAAACCCTGGCACTGGAGGAAATTGTTGCTCAGAAGTTTAAGCTACTGGCCTAAAGTCACAGAGCCAATGAAGGGTGGAATCAGGATTCAAATCTGAAACCTCTGTCCACCCCACTCCATTGCGTCATGCACTTGGCAGTGCAATAAATTTCCTTGCTTAAGACTCAACAAAGTCTTGCAAAAATCTTCATAGGGGAACAGCTGTGCTAATTTGTCCTTGGTCCCCACAATACAGAGAGAGAGAGATGTGTACACCCAGTGGTTCCCAAAGTGGTCAGGAGAAGCAGGCACCTATTATAGAAAAGGCCCAGGAAGGTTGGGCCATATATCCCAGATAAACCCAGCTGGGGCCATTGTTCTTTGAGAGATCACAAGTAGGCAGAGCATCAAGCAGAGAGAGGGGGAGAAGCGGGCTCTCCACCGATCAGAGAGCCCAACGTGGGGCTCGATCCCAGGACCCTCAGTTTATGACCTGAGCTGAGGGCAGAGGCCCAACCCGCTGAACCACCCAGGTGCCCCTAGGACCATTGTTCTGAGGAGGCTTCTCCATCATACAAGCTTTTCTAGTACTAAGGGACTTTATTTCTATTAGATTTGCCCATATAATATCTAGAGAGCCTGAATCTTAATGTTGTAACTTCTCATTTGGGAATTAAATTTATTGAGCACATACTGCATGCCAAGCCCTATACTACATGCTTCCCAAGATTATCTTACATGGTCCTCACAACAGTCCTTTGGAATAGATGTTTTTGTCCCCCATTCATAGGTATTTTTATCCCCCATTCATAGAGTTTCAGTGATAGGCCAGGATGCAAACATGTGGCTGTCTGGTATTGAAGTCACGCTTTGCTACCAATGGAAATTGAAATTACCTTTGCAGATGTACCACCAAAGCAGAGGTCAAAACTGTGAGAACAGATCACAGCTCTGTCATTTACTCGCTGTGAGATTTGGGGCAAGTCATTCAGCCTCTATGAACCCACCGTTTCCAATATATAAAATGGGGATGGTGATACCTGCTCACCACTCCAATCTGGTGAATTAGAGACCCATGTTCTACCACTTAGAGTTCTTTGGTGGCAAGAAACAGAAACTCTCTGGCCACCATAGTTTGGCTAGCAAAAGCAAAGAGTAAATTCACCGGAAGGATATTTAGAAGCCTCCAGGATTTATGGGAAAGCTGTGAAATCAGGCATGAACAAAGATCAGGAACAAGGAAGGACCTAACACAGCACACCCATCAGGGGCCATTGCCCTCGGACCATCTTTCCATCTCTGAGCCATGCTTACTATTCAAAGTCCTGGGAGAGAAATCTGGTGGGCTGGCCTTGAGCCACGTGTCCACCCTTGGCTGCCCTGGAATAAGAAGTTCCGGGAAAAGGGCACCTCGGTGGCTCAGTCATTAAGCACCTGCCTTCGGCTCAGGTCACAATCCCAGGGTCCTGGGATGGAACCCCACATTGGGCTCCCTGCTCAGCGGGGAGCCTGCTTCTCCCTCTCCCACTCCCCCTCCTTGTGTTCCCTCTTTGTCTGTGTCTCTCTCTATCAAATAAATAAAATCTTTAAAAAAAGAAGAAGTTCTGGAAAGGGACCTCCTTGGTCTCTATAGCGGGAAGGCAGAACACTCTGACCATGCTCCTGGAGAAAAAGTAACTTCAAAAAAGAAATCAGGATACAGTGAGAGGAGGGGAAGGCAAATGTTGAGGAGGGGGGAAGAGAGACAAATGTTGACTACAATATAAAAGGTCACACAAATGTAAAGTGGTGGTAATAAGACCATTTTTCTTATCCTTTAGCAAGAAGCCCTGCTCTACACATTTCAAGCGAACAGCATTTGCTTCCCCGAAGGGCCTTTTCACGCTCTTGGCTTCCAGCATTACAGGAAAAAACACATACTTCATTGCAAACCTAGGCTTTAAGTTTATCCTAAATCCAAAGTCTTCTTCCCAAAAGTATGAAGCACATACAGCAAAAGAGAAGTAAGTGTATGCTGAGCATGAGGAAATCCGTGGGCTTCATGACTTGTGCATGAAATTACTGATGATAAAAACATAATCAGACAATCATGCCTTTTTAAGGCAAAAATCGTCGATCATGCAGCTAGGATAAATGTGAGGCATGGCCATTCCGTTGGGAAAGAAATATTCTTGTTTAGGTTCAAAATAGAATGAATCATGGCCTGACATTCTAAGAACATAAATTTTACCATCATCAGTTACAAAATATGACTATTGAAAATAAGGCCAGTATGAAAAAAAAAAGGAAGAAAAACAAATAAACAGACCAAAAAAAACAAAAAACAAAAAACAAAACCCACATAGGTAGTTTCTCAAGAGGAAAGACTTCAAACATTAATGTAAATAATAATGTCTTAAAGTTCAAAGAAATGTAACCAAGAAAGTAAGAGTTATGTACATTATACTTGACTTTCTTTTTTTTTTAAATGCCATTCCAGGAAAAATGTCTCCTCTTGAGCACAGATATAAAGGGTAAGAAAATTTAGCAAATTTTATTTATTTATGTTTCTTTAGTTTTTCTACCATAAAACAAGAAAAAAGTAGAAGACTAATTAAAATTGTTTCATGCCTCATTTTACGTAGAAAATGTAACCCAAAGAAAAGTTTAGGGGCACCTGGGTGGTTCAGTGCATTAAGCTTCTGCCTTTGGCTCAGGTCATGATCTCAGGGTCCTGGGATCGAGCCCCACATCGGGCTCTCTGCTCAGCAGGGAGCCTGCTTCCCCTCTCTCTCTGCCTGCCCCCTCTGCCTACTTGTGATCTCTGTCTGTCAAATAAATAAATATAATCTTTTTTAAAAAATGTATTTGACAGAAAGAGAGAGCACAAGCAGGGGGAGAGGCAGGCAGAGGGAAATGGAGAAGCAGGTTCCCCGCTGAGCAGGGAGCCCGATGCTCCCTGGCCTCGATCCCAGGACTCTAAGACCACGACCTGAGCCGAAGGCAGACACTTAACCAACCGAGCCACCCAGATCCCCCAGAAATACACAATTACATAAGCTCTGTTTTCTTTTCTCATTACTTGTGGATTATCTCATGTTCTAATATAATGCTTGTTTCGATGACACACATAACACAGAAACTCACCATTTCCCCCCCACAACCTGACCCGTAATTCAAATTCCAAAGTAAAGGAAAAGTTCATCTAAATGAGTTTTAGAACCACCTCCCCCTTCTGTTAATTGAGAGATGAAGCATTAGGCACCTAACAAGAGAAAACTGCGTTCTATCTCTTCCCCGAGGATTCACAAGCCTTCTGTTCGTGGAGAAAGCCGCACAGTATTGTTTTTTAAGTCTAGACCCATACGCATCAGCCCGTGTGAAAACCATCCTGCTTCATCTGTGAGGCTTGGATGAGGAACTAGCGTAAGATTTGTAGAGTCAAATCTCCGCAAAGAGTATCACTCTGGGTAAGATTCGGTGTGTACGAGTTAATAAATTTTTTGTCAGGTTGGCCCTTAGGATTCCTCTCCTGCCTGAATTTCGGTTTTGTTTTCTCTCGGTCCCTCCCTCACGGAGTTGAACGTGAAACAGCATCACTCTTGAGCTCGTTAGTTTGATGAATGGCCTAAGTGACGGCCACAATGGGTACCCCCAGCACAGAAGCATTTACGGGTCTCGGGGGGATTCTGAAAATCACCAGGAAGTGTTTAGGTACTGAATCACAGCCAAGGTTTCTGAATCTTTAATTTTTTTTTTCTATGAGGATGTTGGCATTAAAATATAAAACATGCTTTTCCCACTTGGTCCCTATTACTTGTAAAGCATTCAAGAGCTCCTGGGCTAGAATGACCTGCTTCCCAAGTGGAAAAAAAAAACAAAAAAAAACCAAAAAACTCCACAAGGCACATTAACATTTCCTTTGCTGGCCTTCTTTTACATTTTTGACCCAACAATATAATAAAAACGATGAAATAGCAAAGCTGAGCACCAAGCATCTAAATCCATCATAATTTTTATCATATTTCTCCATGCAGTGTCCTCATCTTTGGTGGTTCAGATAACACATGTTGAAATAAATTTCACAAGATAACTAGTTTGTTTTTAGATACGACACATCCATCATCCAAATAACCAGGCGATTACGACATCGCAAACCTGTGGAATAAATGATTTGTTTTAAAGGTGGTGTGGGTTACCGTTAAAAATTAAAGTTCACGGTGAAGGCAAGGAAAAACAAAACACAATTCAGGTTTGTAAATAAGAATTTAAAACTGAAATCTGTCTCCTTTTGTTTGGTTCATTTTCATTTTTAATCAAGCACATTTATTATTGATGCTGGAATACCGCACACAACCGGGGCGGGGGGGCGGGGGGGGGAGAAGAGAGATTACAACTGTATTGTCTCAAAGCTTAACTTTATCTGTCCTTGTATACCAACTGCATTAGCATTTTTAAAAGAATCACCCCAACAAGTGAACGTTGAGATATTCATCCACATAGGAATAGGCAAAAAAATAAGTGTGAAGATGTTGAATATGTCAAGTTATAGTATTAACAAAGTGGAGGCAATTGTCCATCGATAGGGACAATTTCGACTAGAGTCAGATAAGCAGGATACAGAATGCTTTGGAGATATTTTGAAAAATTGAGCAGATCCACGTATGACCATGTGGAAACATCCATGACGTCATGGGAAACACAAGAACATTCTGCATTCGGTAAGAATCCTAAGATGTCATCTCAAAATAGGTACTCATAGGTGTATTTGAACATTGTCTGCATTTTTACAACGAGAATATATGAGTCACTATATTATTATTATTTTTTTAAAGATCTTATTTATTTATTTGAGGGCGAGAGAGAAAGCACAAGCAAGGGGAGCGGCAGACAGAGGGAGAAGCAGACTCCCTGCCGAGCAAGGAAGCTTGACATGAGGCTCTGATCCCAGGACCCCGAGATCATGACCTGAGCCCAAAGCAGATGCTTAAATGACTGAGCCCCAACCAGGTGCCCACATCACTCTATTATTTTTAAATGATTATTTGAAGGGTCCAGAAGAATACCAAACAATCTGTTAATGATTATTGTAGTGAGCAGGATATGAGGGAAAAAACATTCATTCTTCCCTGTGTCTGCTTAAACAAAAGACACTATCACTTTAAACAACACTCACTTCGTCTATACACGGATTCAGCAATGAACAAAAAATGTCATTTCCTTGAGATATAGAGGGATAATTCAAAAACAGGGGTGTATATCAGGGACTAGGAAAGGAAAAAGACAAATTATCTAGTGAAAGAAATGTAAAATAATAATGACAATAATAATACTATCTAACTTGGCAAAGGGGTATTGAAAATATTTCAGCTGATGGCAGGAACGGAAGTTGGCACAGCCTTTCCAGAGCTATGTCTATCACGAGCTTCACAAACATCTGTGTAGCTCAGTGTTTCCACTTCTAAGAACTTAGCCTAAGGAAGAGATGATGCTCACAGCATTACCTTAAAAAACAAAGAGTGGGGAACAACCTAAGCATCTAATCAGATAGGATTAGGTAATTAAATTATTTCTAAACCCTGATTGATTGATGACTTACAATATGCTAGGCATTGTTCTAAGGGCTCAATGGACATTGGTTCCCGTACTCTTCTTAACAACCCGTGAGGTATGTACTGTAACTTTCTACCTTTACGGGCAAGGAAACAGAGATGTGAATCATTCCAATAACTTGACCCAGATCCACAGCTCGTAAGAAAGAGAGCAGGGAGGCCCTGGGGGGCTCAGTCGGTTAAGCGTCTGCCTTTGGCTCAGGTCATGATCTCAGGGTCCTGGGACCGAGCCCAGCCTAGGGTTCCCTGCTCAGCAGGGAGTCTGCTCCTCCCTCTGCCTCCTGTTCTCTCTCTTTCTGACGAATAAATAAGTAAAATCTTAAAAAAAAATTTTTTTAAAGGAAGACAAAGGCCGCAATCTTAACCAACACACTAATCTGTATCAATTTGATGGCATATAAGGGAGCCGTGAAAAATAACGGACTATTACTGAAATGGAAAAATATTTGCAATTTCTTGTTGCATAAAAATATAGAACGCAGCATAGAACGTACAGTATAATGATACTTCGGTAGTGCATATTCATATAAAAACACAGAATGTTCTAAGATTAACATGTATCACTTTTGTAATGAGAATTAGACATAAAAGAACTTATTTTTAATCCCTTTATGAATGCTTAATGACATAGTAAGCAAGAGTGGAAGGTGCCAGTTACATATATTATAAAATAGCGATCTCAAATTTTGGAGTCCTAAATTGCCATGCTAATGGGCCTTTCCAATTGATGTCCTCCTCTGCCCCTGGGTGTCTCACAGATGGACACAAAGACACACAAAGACAAAAGATAAGACAGAGATATACAAAAACATTATCGATAATCCTCTGAATGTGGGATTTAAGAGTAACTTTAATCTTTTTCATTATACCTGGAGAAATGTTTTCCAAAATTTTACAGTGTATATATGAAACTCTTAATAGAGGAAAAAAGTTATTGTTAATACTTATATTTACACATAACATATATGTAAAGCAATATAACACGGGTTCTCTACTATATATAAATATAAATGTATTTGTATTGTATTTATAAAGTTGTATTTTTTATTGGAAAAATACAAACATACACAGAAAGCATGAGGCCCCATATACTCATTACCCAGATCAGGAATTATCAAGGATTTTCAGGAGGCAAGTACTTTCTCAGGAAAGAGTTCAAAGGCGGGGCAGGGGATTAAGTTGAGGCAAGGGAGACCCTCCCCTCAGGCGGAAAATTTAAGGTGGCACCAAAAAGCTCCACTATCAAGATAAATGATATTTTAATGCAAAAGTTTTAAAATCAAAGTTAATGCAAAAAACTGCGATGAACACCTATCAAAAATTTAAGGAAGGACAGGATCCCCCCAACCACTTGCAAGAGTCACCTTAGTCCCAAGCCCACCTTCTAAAAAGGCAAATGTGTGCAGAAGAAAAGAAGCGAGGGAGCGAGGGGAGCTCCTCGCTGGGAGGCAGAGGCGAGTGCTAGCCTGGGAGAGAGAGGAGCGGTTTGCCCGAAGCACACCCAGGGGACTGGAGGTGAGCTGGCCCCAAAGCAGGGAGGCAGGCTGCAAGCTGCCCAGGGATTAGTGAGGGGGCCGGGGAACAGGCTGGGGTCTCTCCGCTCTGCCAAGAGCCACACTGAACAGCTCTCATTGCCTCTTGTGTTTCCCAGGCCTTTAGGAAAATGATGCGGAACATTACACCCTGTCGTTTCTAGTAAGAAATTTTGCAATATAAAAAAAATAAATAAATAAAATTAAAAAAGAAATTTTGCGATACAACCATACTACAGTAGAGAGGTGTTGGAGAGCTAACACTCAACCTGCCAGAGTCCCCATTCATGTCCATAAACCCCACAATACCCACAGTGCTTTTCACCGAATCCATTTACCCAGGACTGTGAAAATACATGATGAGATAGTATCTGTGTGAAAGGCACAAGCTAAGGATAATTACAAAAGTAAAAAACAGAGATTCAGTTCGTCTCTTTACACCACCTGAGAAGAAGACAGAGAACACTACCGAAAACGTTAAGCCTAAATTGCGATTCTCCACGGTTGTGTATTTAAGACAACACATGAAGAAACCAAAAAAAAAAAAAAAAAAAACACCCAGGCTTTCTATTTTTAGCTGCATAGATAGTCTGGCAAACAAACAAAACTGGAAGATGGTACCATCCTTATCATGACAGGAAAACCTCCCCCCACCCACCAAAGAAAATCCACAGTTTTCACAAACAGAAAGTTCTGGTAATATGGCCATTACCACCTCCTAGCCCCTGGCTTGAAAAGTGTGGAATTTCCCTAAAACTTACTGATCACCAAGTAACAGATTCTGACAAAAAGGAAACTCCCAAATAATACAGTTCAGAAGAAAAAATAAACATCACTTCAGAGAATGAACCTCAGCTCTGATAATATACTTAACATTTTCTGCACACTTTCCCCAAATTAGTAATTATATATATCTGAAAGGAAACAGACAAATTACTATTTTAATGTAATTAATTTGACATTTATTCATTGTTGTAAAATTATTATTGTCACATAGTCATACTTTAATATGCACATGTCAATAAGGCGGGCCAAGGATGAGGATTTTAAATAGTTTCAAGAAGGAAGACAATTAATTTTTACGATTGTTGCATAAACATTGCATTACGTGTCAAAGTAACACATTGGAGGAATTTAAATGGCTTCATAAAATGGAAGAGAAGGAAAGTCATAATTATACATATCAGAGAATGATTGACTCTTCTTTTGAAAGAATTCCTTTGCTGAAGATTAACAAACATTGATCGTTGCCAGAATGTTCCAAAATGTGCACCATAGGTGGGACAGGAGGTAAATATGATTCTATGTTAATAGCTTTGTGTTTATTTTAATGTGTCTTAGAAATAAGTATAACTAGTGTACCAAGCCTGAGATGCCGTGACATTACTGCTTATGATGAACTTTTGCTTTAAAAGAAGCTTATACAGAAGTGTCTGGGGGGCTCCGTCAGTGGAGCGTCGGACTCCTCATCTCAGCTCAGGTCTTGATCTCAGGGTCGTGAGTTCAAGCCCTGTGTTGGGCTCCATGCTGGGGTGAAGCCTACTTAATAAATAAATAAGATTTACATAAATGAGAATATAACTAACTCCTGGGACAAGTATTACACGGATTTGATCAGACGACATCAGTATACCACCATACCCTGGGGGTCCCTTTCCTGCACACAGACTCCCAGGAGGCTCCCACTCCCGACAGCCAAGCACTTGGGTTCTTTGTCCTCCTCAAGTTTCTGATGCCAGTTTTGCCTGGGATCGAGTAGAACTAGAAATGCTTTCACCGATGTCCTTAACTCACGAGTGCAAGGGTGCAAACCAGTTCTGTCCAGTCAAAATGAATGCCATCCACCTGTGTCATTTGAAGCTTTCTAGTAGCTCCATTTCTACAAAAGCAAAAATGAACACATGAAATCATTCTGATTAGACATTTTATTTAATCTGTTATAGTCAAACCATTTCGATTTGTAATCCATATTAAAAATTACTAATGAGCGCTTTCACTTTTTTTTTCTTTCCTTTTCTTTTCCTTTTTTTTTTTTTTTTTTTTTGGACTGGGTTTTCAAAACCTGGTGTGTTATTTCACAGTTACAGAATATTTCTGTTCGGACTAGCCACATTTCAAGGACTTGGCCACACATGGCTCGGGGCTGCCGTCTTAAACACAGCAGTTCTAGACAGATGCTATGGACTGAATGTTCGTGTGTCTCCCTACCACCACCACCGCCACCCAAATTTATACGTTGGAATCCTAATTCAATGACAGAATGATAGAGTTTGAAGGCGGGGCCTTCGGGAGGTCATTAGGTTATGGGGGGGAGCTCTTGTGAATGGGATTAGTGCCCTTAGAGGAAGACACAAGAGAAATTCTCTCTCTCTCTCTTTCTGTTTCTCTCTTTCTCTCTCGGTCTCTGCTTCTCTCTCTGTCCTCTCTACCTCTTTGTTTCTGGATGCCTCCAGGGACATCTCTGGGGCATTCTCTCTCTCTCTCTCTCTCTCTCTCTTTCTCTCTCTCAATCTCCACACCATGAGAAAATACAGCAAGAGGCAGCTGTTTGCAAACCAGGAAGAGGGCTCTCACCTGAATGATAGGTCACAGAGATGACTTGACAGACTGTTGAGTCCAGCCCCTGGAAGGAAGGATCTCCATCCTTGGTCTCCACCAGGACAAGGAGGAAATGGGTGTCTGATCAGTCCCTCGGCTTGCAAGGGAAGGTATCTTCATTGATGATCCTACCAGGACTTCCTATAACACAGGAGATTCAGTTTCTCCAAAAGAAAAAGGAGTGTCTATACCATTAAAATGGGAATATATTCTGGACAGCAAGAAAATCATAAATATTCTCCACCAATACATACCTTCTATATACCTTCTTCTCCAATATACTGATAAAACTTTCCTAAAAGTGCGTGCACACGCACGCACATGCGCGCGCGCGCGCACACACACACACACACACACAGAATTAAAAATCCCTTTTTAAAAGGATCCCTAATGGGCCCCTGGGCACCTCCGTCAGTTAAGCATCTGACTCTTGATTTCAGCTCTGGTCATGATCTCAGAGCTGTGAGATCCAGCCTGGTACTGAGTGCAGGGTGGGGCTCTGAGCTCAGTGTGGAGTCTGCTTGACATTCTCTTTCCCTCTTCCTCTGCCCCTTCCCCTGACTCGTGCACCGGCATTTTCTCTAAAATAAATAAATAAATAAAATAAAATAATAAAAGGAACCCTAAGGCGGTGCCTGGGTGGCTCAGATGGTTAAGCCACTGCCTTCGGCTCAGGTCATGATCCCAGGGTCCTGGGATCGAGCCCCACGTCCGGCTCCTCACTCAGTGGGGAGCCTGCTTCTCCCTCTGCCTCTGCCTCTCCCCCTGCTTGTGCTCTCTCTAATGAATGAATAAAATCTTAAAAAAAAAAAAAAGGATTCCTAAGGTTCCTTTAAGCTTCATAATTACTTGGTTGTCTTTATATTTACGTCCTTAATTACTGGGGCATTTTTCATGCTTCCTTTAAGGTTGGTAGATTTTGCTTTGTTTTGCCTCGTTTCAATCAGGCCTCCCTTTCCATTCCGTTTCAGCTCAGAACACAATGTGAGGCACTATGGGAAGATGGGAAATAAGTGGTAGGTAAGTCCTCGCCGGCATAAAATCTAGACTTTTCCAAAAACATGTTCACCAAGAAGCCCAAAATCATTTCTTTTCACTTACATCTCTTTTAAGTCATATTTCACCAGAAACACTTCAGGCGGGATTGGCTAGAGGAGCAAGGACCTGGGCGTCCACCTGTAAAGGGAGCTCAGGCTCACTGGACATGCGAGGAGAGGAGAAGCTCCTGGGGCGCCATGACATCTCCCTGACCCGGAGGGAAGCAGGGAGCTCTGGCAGCCTCGCCGAGTCGCCCCCTAGTCTTTACCTTCCCTCTCCTCTGCCGATCACCTCCCACCCAAGAGACTGGGAGAGCAAATACTCCCCCCCACCTGCCCTCCAGCTAGGACGGGCCAGGGGACCCCGTGCAGTAAGATGTGAGGAGGGGTCCGCTGAGAAATTTCTAAGAAAGGGCACCCCTCCCCCACATAAGAGCAGACAGCCCCCTTAGGACATTTGTCTCCTTCCCCTTCGTCGCCTCTCGGCTTCTCATCTGTGGACACAGTCCTACCGGCAAGCGAAGTGGGGAGCTTGGACCATCTGGGGAAGAATGACATGTCGGGCCTACAGACGACAGCCTTGCGCTGAGCGAGCTGGGGCAGAAGGACGTGTCCAGCCTGGTCTCTGGGGACACAGGAAGCCGCAGATGCCTAGAACAGGCTCCCTGCACCCAGACGTCTCTGTCACCGGCCGCAGCTACCCTCGCGCTTTGGTCCACCATGACTCACGTAGCCCGTGTGACCCAAGGGAACACGCGGCTTTGAATCCTTCCAACGACCGCGCCCCTCGGCGTTCCTCCCCTCCAGCCCTCAGCCTCCCTCGACATAAAGCCTGAGCAAACGTCTACACAGAGTCTGTCTTAAGAGGCTGTACAGTACAGCTGTGGCCCCAAACTTCCTCTTTCGTGTACATGAAGGGCAGAAACAAGCACGTTTCGATTCATGGCGTGTTTTCTGTGTCCTAAGCCAGCAGCTCACGACCTTAGTCTGGCTCCCGTGACACTCACCTGGGGAGGCTGGTGAAAATATCTGTTCTGGGCCCCCAACCTCATATATTCAGAGTCACTATTCTCTGCCCAGAAATCTGCATTTGTACCACGCTGTGCCCCTGGGGTGGTGTGAGTCCAACAGTCTGGCGCCACGCGGGGGTGGGTGTTGTACTAAGCATTCAAGCGTGGCCCAGGGAGGGAAACAGAAACCCCACGTCTGCCAGCTGCCCGGAGAGGAGAAGCATGGCAGGAGCGAGTGCAGAACTTGGGAAAGAAACCCTCCACCAAGAGTAGTCAACAACTAGAAGTGGATTATTGGTCAAAAGACAGAACGAGGTTCATTATCATCAGTGCTTCTGGCTACCCCCCTAGAGTGGCAATGGACAGATGATTCCTAAACGCTAAACCAGTGGCTCTCAATCACAATCACAGGGCTGATTTTGTCCCCAGGGGACGTGGGACAGTAACTGTAGATACTGTTGGTTGTCACAAGTGGGCGGGTCCTATTGGCATCTAGTGGGTGAAGGCCAGGGGTTCTGTTAAACATCCTATGATACACAGGACAGCCCCCATGACAAAGAATTCTCCAGCCCCAGATGTCAATAGTGCCGTGACTGATAAGCCATATTCATTTCTTGTGGCTACTATAACAAAGCCTCACAAACTAGGTGGCTTAAAATAACAGAAATGTATCTCTCATGGTTTTGGAGGCCAGAAGTCCAAATTCAAGATGGCAGCAGGGCCATGTTCCCTTGGACAGCTGTGGGGGAGAATCTGTCCCATGCCTTTTTCTGGGCTGATGGTGCCACTGGCAATCCTTGGCTCATCTTGGCTTGTAGCTACCTCTCTCCAATCCCTGCCTCTGTCCTCACACGGCATTCTCGTGTGTGTCCGTCCGTCCGTGTCTCTTCCCTTCTTATGAGGATGCCAGTCCTATTGGATTAAGTCCTATTGGATTAAGGGCCCACCCTCTTCCAGCAGGATCCCCAAGGACCCTGTTCCCAAATAAGGTTAGATTCACAAATACCAGGGGTAGTCCTCAACACATTGAGGCGGGGGGGGGGGGGGGGAGGCGGGATTCAAGTCTACCTACAAGCAGAAGCCAGGGCCTAAACTAAGTTACTCATGTGTCTTTTAAGCAGTTCCCACGTAGGAGTCCACTAAGAAAAAAACAAGGAATAAATATGTGGAACTTATACCAAAAATGAGCCACCGTGAGACCTGCCTGAATGTTTTAGTCAGTTCTGTTCATTTTTTCTTCTTCTTCTTCTTCATTCTAGGCCCGGTCAGCCAAGTGCACAGGCCAAAGCCAACCTTTTTTCTTTTCCTTTTTAACTGGAGCCAAATATGTTAGGACACAGGACTAAAGAGTAATGACACTTTGAAGTGCTGAGTACGTTTTTTGGGGGAAAAAATGTCACACATCTGCCAGCAAAAAAAAAAAAAAAAAATGAAGAGGACAGCAAAAGCTCTGGTAAAAATCAAAAAGGAAGTCAGTCGTGATGTTTCAACCATGAAGTCACCTTTGCAATGTGGGCGAGGAGATTAATGTCAGCGACTATCCCTGCACACCCTCCTGCTACTTTTGACACCTCCTGGACGTGGCTGTTACGCCGACTTTCTGTCCTAGGGCGACGGGAGGTCTCGGGAGCCTTTCATGTCCCACGGACAGACATTCGTGCTGAGCCAACAGGATCTCTGTTTCTCACACTTTCAGTTCAATTTCTGCTACATGAATAGGAGTTTGGGGACTTGTGTGCCTTTCAAAAACCGTGCAAGTGATTCTGATATGATAAAAGCCAACTTTATTTTAGGCTGCAGGCTCCCTTTTGAATTATTTATTAAGTTAGTGAGTTATTCGGGTATTTCCGCACACCAACATTTTCGTCTCGGGCACTGGCTCTAGGCGGCCCCCTGTGTGCCAAAGCTGAGGCAAGTGTCTCAGCGTCCTCTCCGGCTCTCCCTGTTGCCACAAACTTAGTGGCTTGAAACAATACAGATTCATTATCTTACAGCCAAGGTGCCCAGAAGTCCAAAGTCAGTCTCACTGGGCTGAATTCGAGAGGGGTTTCGCAGGGCTGGTTGCCTTTTAGAAGTGTCAGAACCCACTCAAAGGAGAATCCAAAGAACAGACATTGCCCAGTTGAGGAACATTGAAATGAGTGTGCAAACAGAGGCGTAGTCGTTTCCTGCTGCTTCTGTAACAAACTGCCACAAACGCAGTGGTTTAAAACACCAAGTGGCTTGTTATCTTACAGTTCTAGGAGTCTGAAGTCTGAAAACCAAAACGTTGGCAGGGCCGGTTCCTTCTGGAAGCTCTAGGGGAGAACCCGTCTCCTGCCTATTCCAGCTTCTAGAAGTTGCTGCCCACATTCCTTGGCTCATGGCCCCTTCCTCCATCTTCAAAGCCAGCAGTCTAGCATCTCCAAATCTCTCCTTCTATGACGTTTTCTTTCATTAACACATCTTCTGTGACTCTGACCTTCTTATCTCCCCTCTGTGAGGACACTTGTCATTGTGTTGGGCTCATCCAGACAATTTAGGACCATCTCCCCAGATCAGGATTTTTCATTTAATCACATCAGCAAAGTGCCTTTTTTCTTTTTTTAAATATTTCATTTATTTATTTGACAGAGATCACAAGTACGCAGAGAGGCAGGCAGAGAGAGAGGAAGGGACGCAGGCTCCCTGCTGAGCAGAGAGCCTGATGTGGGGCTTGATCCCAGGACCCTGGGACCATGATCTGACCAGAAGGCAGAGGCTTTAATCCACTGAGCCACCCAGGCGCCCCTGCAAAGTGCCTTTTGATACATAAGGTCTCTGGACAGGGAGCTTCAGGCAGAGGCACTAAACTGAAAACAGAGAGGACAAGAGAAGGGTTACAAACTGATGGCAGAAACCCCATGACCTTCCTTTCCCCCTGCTCCCTCCATCCCCCTCCCCACCACCTTCCAAGACCACAGCCAAGAAGGCTGATAGCCTCCCAGCAGCTGAGTGGTACGTATTCTTTGGGAAATTTGCCAAGTGTAGAAAGGGAACCCCGTGGGCACGGGCAATGACACAGCCCAGCCAGGTCACCCTACGCGGATGCTCAGGCTTGGCAAGCCGCCTACCCCATCCCCTGCCCTCAGAGCTGCCAATCAGCATTTTAGTCCCTCTTCCTAGAATAAGACTGGAGACCCAAGAAGTGTAAGACCTTTGAGGAAACCCCAAAGACAAAGGCAGAAACAATGAAGCAGAGAAGCATCAGGCCATTTAGAGGAAACCATAATTACGCAGGAGGAAGAAAGCGCCTCCCCAAAATAGCAACATCATCAGAGAGACAAGAAAAAATGCCACACCCACAAAACAAGGATCAGGTGCCTTTTTTAAAAAATTCCAATAACAAGAAAAGAGTTCTGGGAAGTTAAAAACAGGAGAGCAGGAACAGAAAACTACATAGAAAACCTGAAAGGTACCGTAAAGGAAACATCCCAGAAGGTAGAGCAAAAAGACCAAGACACGAAATTAGAGAGAAATGATATGTAATGATAGAACCAGGGCAGGAGGTCCAGTTGCAAATGCTGGGAATTCTAGCAAGAAGACAGAGAAAACAGGGGAAGAAAAAAAAACTATACAATGTCCCAGAACTGACAGCAAAGGATACTAGTTATTAGAAGATAGGGCACCCCTGGGCATCCCATGCAATGGGCGGGAATCAACCCCACCAGTAAACATCATCATAAATTCCAGATTAACGAAGGGACAAGGAAATGCAGCTAAACGCTAGTGAAAAAACAAGTTTTCCTCCAAAAGCACAACGATCAGAATGGCGTCAGACTTAGGTCATCCGGGACATGGAAAACTCAGAAACCATGGAATAACACCTTCAAATTTCTCATGGACAATTCCAGCTGATCCTCTTCATGGCCAGATTCAGTATTTGGAATTTACCTACCAGCTCAAATTTCCTTTAGCACGGAAACCAGTCGTGGAGATGTTTTCCTGGTTGGTCAGGGACATGTCAGAGAGGGGGCAAGGACACCCAGCCGAGGTCAGCCAAGGTGACATTCTGCCTCCTCACGTCAGCTGAGCTAATGTCCTCGTCAGTCGGCTTAGTGCCCCATTTTACGCATTTTTTGTGGGTTTTTTGTTCATGATTTCAGACGGTTTAAAATGGCCCCAAGCAGGGGCACCTGGCTAGCTCAGTCAGTGGAACACGTGATTCTTGACCTTAGGGTCATGAGTTCAAGCCCCATGTTGGGTGTAGAGGTTACTTAATTAAAACAATAATAATAACAATAATAATAATAATTAAATGGAATGAAGTGCTGTCTAGTGCTCCTACATGCAGGAAAGCTGGGAGGTGCTTACAGAAAATGTTGGTGTGTTAGATCAGGTTTGTTCAGGCATAAGTAAACTGTGCTATTGGAAGAGTTCAGTCCTAGTGAATCAACAATATATATTAAATTAAGTGTCTTTAAACAGAGACGTGCATAAAGCTATGGACTGATGGACTGATGGACTGATGAAAATGTCATGATCAGAGGCTCAAAGGGACCCACATCTGTATTTCACCTAGGAACACTATTCCCTAATTCAGCATCATGGTACCTGTAGAACAAAATGGTAGCAAATAATAGGAAACAACTATAATTTTAACATAGAATGGGTTTTTTTTTTTAAGATTTATTTATGTATTTGAGAGAGAAAGAGAGAGCAGGGAGAGGAGCAGAGGGAGAGGAAGACAAGCAGAGCTCTGCTGAGCGGGGGGTCCCAGGGCTCAGTCCCAGGACCCCAAGATCATGACCTGAGCCAAAATCCAGAGTTGGATGCTTAACTGTCTGAGCTGCCCAGGCACCCTAGAATGGGTTTTTTATAGTCCAATATAATGAGATTTTGCAGTGGATAGTTCTATGAATTTATCACATGTATAGATTTGGGTGACCACGAGCACAACCAGGACACAGAACATTTCCAGCACCCTAAAATATCCCCTCTTGTTGCCCCCATGTTGTCAAACCCTCCCCTCTCCTTTTAAACCCTGGTAAGCACTGATCTATTCTCCATCACTATCATTTTATCTTTCAGAGAATGTCACATAAATGGGATCACAGTATGTAACATTTTGACAGTGACTTCTCTCACTCAACACAACGCCTTTGGGATTCATCTAAGTTTTTACGTCTATCAGTAGTTTATTTCTTTTGACTGTTGAGTAATATTCTACCTAGCCTAGAATTTTCAACACAAATCATCAATAAGGGAGGAGGATATACAGGTTAATTCTTAAAATGTACCTCCCTTGTACTTCGCCGCAGGAATCTAGCACACCAAAAATGGGGAAAAGCCAAGAAGGAAGAGAGGTAGGAGAACAAGATGGTCTGCCATGAGAAAGCGTAAGAAATCCTGGGAGATGAGGAAGACACCATCTCGAGACCGTCAGTGCCCAGCAGCTCTTCTCCACATTGAAGAATCCTCTTCGAAAGATGAAATCCATAGAAATTGGCATGTGTTTGAATATCTTGAGAAGAGATTCACACAATGGGTAGGGACTAATTCAGATAAGTTAATACACCGAAAAGTAAGCAAACAGAGAGGGACATTTTTTTAACTCAAATGAAAACAAAAAGTTGTGCAGAACAGAGCATAATCAGAATATACTATGGTTCGGCTGCAAACTAGTATTTACACAATGTAAACATTGAATATTTGTCTAAACATAATTACACTGTAATTCCTCTGAGGCCCGGGAAATAGTGGCGGGGAGATCACTCTTCTCCATAACAAGCCTTGGAGAGTAATTTAACTCTTTAAACTGCATGCCTGTATCACACAGATAAAAATCAAAACTAAATTTTAAAACCCCACATGAAGAAATCTATTTTTTCCCTAAACCCAGGCCAAGAGAAAGACAGCTATTTCTGATAATATCAGCCTTGAAGCTAGAGTCATAAATTCTCTCCTTTGTTTAAAGCCAATGCAAACTTGGATCTCTGTCATCGCAACCAACAGAGAACTGACAACTACCAAAATAATGGATTGGTGCTTGACTTGCTGAAGGTGGCCGAGGAGCCACCTTCATGTCAGGAGCTGGACATGCCCTCCAGCCACCAGCCAAGGTGCCATGCAGCTCCTGGAGGAGCTGGTGGTATTCCAGTGCCCAAGGAACATGTTGGCCAAGCCAACCAGCATGGAGTTGATTGGTGGGGAGGGGGGCGGTCTGGCCAGAACAACACTTGATCCATTTCCAGGTAGTGGTCCCGATCTCGGTATTTTTAAAACTTGGCTACTGCTCTGCTTTCAGCTGTTCTCTTCTGGTGAATTTAGGTGAGCCACGGGGGGTTGCTCAAACCATGCTCGTGAGGTCTGCTTGTGGAAGCTACGGTGAAACACGGTATTTCCTCTACGTGTCTGGTGGGACTGGAAGGCCACAAGCAATGTCAGCCTTCATCAAGGACAGGAAAGAAGATGTTTGCTATTAGAGCCTTAAAAATATATATTAGTATTGGAAATTTCTAAAAGGTTGTTTTAAAAAATAGTTTTATATTTTTATTTAACCTTGTGCTAACAACATTTTCATTGATAGTACCTATCAAATATGTGATAAGATCATCATTAAAAATATTTGAGCAGGGGCGCCTGGGTGGCTCAGTGGGTTAAAGCCTCTGCCTTCGGCTCAGGTCGTGATCCTGGGATCAACGCCTGCATCGGGCTCTCTGCTAGGCAGGAAGCCGGCTTCCCCCCCCACCCCGCCTGCCTCTCTGCCTATTTGTGATCTCTCTCTGTCAAATAAGTAAATAAAAATCTTTAAAAAAATTAAAAATTAAAAAATATTTGAGTAGGAATTGCATATACCACTTGAATCATAAAGTCTGACACACAAACGTCGTGTCTGTGGAACAAACTCAAGTCTCTTGTATAAAAATCAGGCACTTGGGGTGCCTGTGTGGCTCAGTCAAGTAAGCAACTGCCTTTGGCTCAGGCCATGATCTCTGGGTCCTGGGATCAAGCCCCTGCAGCAAGTCCCTGTTCAAGCAGGTCCCTACTTCTCCCTCTGTCTCCGCCTCTCCCCTGCTCAGGCTTTCTCTTTATCTCAAATAAGTAAATAAAATCTTTTTTAAAAATAAATAAATAAAAATCTGACATTTTACAAGAACTTTTGGAAAATTATAATACTTAATTACTTCTGAAAACTTCCTGTTTGATTTTTTACATTTTAAGGAGTTAACATAAAGAAATATGATTCATTTTCAGGGGTGCCTGGGTGGTTCAGTCAGTTAAGCATCTGCTTTCAGCTCAGGTTATGATCCCAGGGTCCTGGGATGGAGCCCCGAGTCAGGTTCCCTGCTCAGCAGGGAACCCACTTCTCCTTCTCCCTCTACCCTTCCCGCCACTTGCACGCACACTCTCTCTATCTCTATCTCAAATAAAAAAATAAGATCTTAAAAAAAAAAAGAAATATGATTCATTTTCCCTCATCATCCATACCAAGACCTCAAAATTTCTAACAGTTTACCCCAGTGTGCTAGGTCATCGTTAGCTTTTCAGTCACGTACTCTGATGTGAAAAAAGTTGGGAAGAACTGGCTGAAACCAGAAGGACATTTATTATTGTATTAACGAAAGGTGAGAAGGGAGGCAGTGTCGAAGCCGTTTCAATGGCTCAGTAATCTCAGCAAGCGCCCAGGTTCCTTCTAACTTCGCTCCCAGCACCCCGGCTTCCACACCCGAGTTCACCAGCTGAGGTCCACAAGATGGCTGCCAGAGCTCCAGAAACCATGTCCACTCCTGAACATACGGTGGGAAACAGAATTTCCAATGGGAAGCAGAACAGAGTGGACCTGGTACAGAGCCTTGGAGGAGCTCCAGATAAGTCAGCCCGGTGGAAGGTAGTAGCTGTGTCTGGGTTCCAGGACACCTTTGTGACTCCTGGGACCGGGGACTGTGACTAACTCTTTGTGGAGCAGGGGGAACCTTTGCCAAAAAAACATGGAAAGAAGTCATCCCATTATCAGAAGATACCAGGCAGACTCCAGAACAAAACCACCAAAGTCCACTAGAATTAGCTAAATAATAATAAGCTGAAGTAAAACCTAGATTCTCCTTGGTGGTGTATCATCTGAGCCAAAGTATAGAACTTTCTGTGGAAGACAGCTGTCATTCCATCAAAATTTGCCCCACCTGCAGCCTAGAGTTGTAGTTTACAAAGGACTGCCCGTCCGGGGACGACACTTCCCAGGCTGGCCCCCTTGCAGTCACTCAAGGCTGTGTGACTAGGCTCTACCAATGGCACATTAGCCGGAAGTAGGTGTGTGTCTTTTAGAGCAAAGGATTCTAGGACATGAGTGGACTTTCTTTAGGGGCAGCTGTGGGGGATGACAGAGCCACAGGATAGAGGGGATCCAGGCCCTTGAAGGAGATTCCATCTCAGACTTGAGAAAAAGCAGTCAGTTTCTGTGACTTCGACGCTTTGTATTTGTATGGGGGGAGGGGGCTATTGATTTCAGGAGCAAACGTGGCCCTAACTAAAATACTTTCCAGGACATTATAATGAAATCTGGACTATCAGTACAATTGTGATATGACTACCTTTAGAATTGGCCGTGAGGGGCACCTGGGTGGCTCAGTGGGTTGAGCCTCTGCCTTTGGCTCAGGTCATGATCTCAGGGTCCTGGGATCAAGCCCCACATCAGGCTCTCTGCTCAGCGGGGAGCCTGCTTCCTCCTCCCCTCTCTCTGCCTGCCTCTCTGCCTACTTGGGATCTCTCTCTGTCAAATAAATAAATAAATAAATAAATAAATCTTAAAAGAAAGAAAGAAAGAAAAGAATTGGCCGTGAATGCCGATGGGTTAAAAGTAATCCACATTTCAAGATTTTTTGCAGCTCAGAAAGAGTATGATGTTATCTTTGGCGGGATCTGGGTGAAGGGTACATGAGAACTCCCTGTACTATTTTTGCAACTTCTTGTGGGTCAAACTATCTCAAAATAAAAGGGTATAAAAAGATATCCAAAACAGGCTTAATATTTTTTTCAAACTTCTGCCAATAGCTCTGGATTCCCACAAGAAAGGAAGGGTCTCAGTTTCCCCTTCTTAAAATGAGAACTAGATCAGTGCTGTTCCAAGCACAGCGCTGCTAAGGGTGTTCCAACACTCAGCAAATATCTGATTTGAATTTCACTTTTAACATATAATTAACACAACTTGAAAATACACACCCAAACTTGTTACATGCTACCTTTTCACACACTGAGGACCCCAAGAGGTTCACTTTCAGATTCCCTCTTTGACATTCAAACTTTGGAACAATGTGTCTCCTTTGCCATCTACGCATTATATTTGAACCTCCTCGGAGTCAATAATTACCTAGATTGTAACTATATCGTTTTGGTTTCTTAGAGATGGGCATTAAAAATTTGCTTTAGTTTGCTCAAATTTAGGCCTGTATCCTAATTAGAGAAATGCAAATTAAGTCTACAACCGAGCATGTTTTTACCCATCAGATTGACAAAGATCAGAAACGTGACAACACCGTGGGAGTGAGTATGACACTGGGGCTCTAACAAGTTACTGATGGGAGCTCCGCGAGGCACAACCCGGTTGGAATGCATCAAAACTTTAAATGCCCTTTGACCTAGCAGTTCTATGTTTGGAAATCATTCTACAGATATACTCTCTCCCATACAGACAAAAAGACAGACATAGATATTTGTTGCAGCTTTGTAGTAACAAAAAACTGGAAACAAACTTAATGTCCATTAACGGGAGTTGTGTGTCAGTACATTATAGTGTATGTGTGTGCACAGTGGAAAACTGAACACTTCCTGAAGCAAGGAGGGTTAGACCACCTCTAACCAATATTTTCCAAGATACATTGTTAGGCGAAAAAAGTGGGATGTAGAATGTTGTTTGCTTTATAGTGTAATTTGGACAAAAGAAATGGATGGGTAAACATATCCTTTCCTGTACAGATGTAGGGAACTTCTGAAAGACACACAAGAAACTGGTAATAGCAGTTGCTTCCTAAAAAGGAAATTGAGGGGGGGCTCAGGGGAAGTTGAAGGGTACCCCCTTTTCTCTGTATACTCTTTTATACTGTTGGGAGTATTTCCATGCTCATGCATTAACTGTGTAAAAGAGTGAAAAAAGCAAGGCCTGTGTCTACTTGTTCCCATGAAATTTTCTAAATCAATGTAACTATTAAAACACAGGTGTGCCACCCTGGGTTTGGTGCCAGGCAAGACCCAAAGCCAACTCCCATCAGAATAATTGGTTGAGTAATCAGGACTCAACGCACAACGGGTTGAGTCTTGATGATGCCCTATTACCGAGGGGTTTTGCGCTTCTTTGAGCTTGCAAGTTTTTCTTTGTTGACTTCTATGTTTATACAGGGATTGCAGGGAGTTGCTAAATATTGTTAGTGAATCAGTTTTGGAGGAAGTTTTCCCCGGTCCCCTTCAAAGACTCTGGATCAGCTTTCACGGACAAAGTCAGGAGGTGCGCGCTGGAGTCACCCAAGGCATGTCTCCGTGCTGCGTGCTGGGACCACACGCCCTGAGAGTCTGTTCCAGGGCATCTGGGTGGGGCCCGAGCGTGTGGGTTCCCAGCAAGTGCCCGTGGAGAGTCCGAGGTGCTCTCCAGTTATGATTCACCTGCAGTGTCCAGAAAAGCGAGAATAAAACCATCAGCCCTACAAACTTTATGGCCACTATGTCAGTCAGGGCTCAACCAGAAAAAGAGAAGCAACACTGAGAATTTAAGCGTAAATTGAATGCAGGGAATTTGATACACGCAGCATAAGGGGGCTGAAAAGCCAAATGGGCGTGGTCAGGCCACCGAGAGATTAGTAACAGCTGGAAGGCCCTACCCACCCCCACCCACCCCCACCCCTGTTCCCCAGGGATGCAGCTGGGACCAAAGGGAGAAGGGGTGTTTTCAGAGACAAGAGACTGGTGTCACCTGGCCAAGATGAGGCCACAGTGGTCCGGCTGGTATCTGGGGCCATAGAGCAGACACATCCACAGCCACCAAGGTAGAGAAGGCGGGGAAGAAATGTTCTGGCTTTTCCCTTCCATCTGGCTTTTCCTTAACCAAACCTGGCAGGAAGCCAAAAGCCCCCCAAAGCCTGGAAAACACAGATGGGGGCTCAGCTGCCCTGAGCCGAGCAGGGGAGGCAAGGAATGGACCAGAAACCAACAGACTCCGGGCCTGCCCCCCCCCTCTTTGGTTAAATATATGGTGGAAAGCTTGCACCACAATTTTCTGTGTAACTTTGACAAACTTTGAGTGGAGAGGTGGTTGATACGAATGCCTTTGAAAGTGCAAACTCTGGGTTAGCCATTCTTGTTAGCCTTTGTCTCGAAAAATAAGAGAGGTTTAGAAGTGTTTGCACACCAGTTACCATACAATTTCAACGGAAGGTATAATTTTTCTGGATTCAGTCACCATATCACACTTATGTCTGTATGTTTAACTAAAAAGGGGGAAAATGCTTTCTTGAAATAGCCAAAGGTTTGCTTTAACAGTGATCTTCCAAAGGAACTTTGATACCATCTCTGCATCCATCACTTTTCATATACCAGGCCCCATTATAGATGCTGGTGTACAACAAGGAAGAATATAAACAAAAGTTCCTGCCCTGAGACCTTACTTTTTAGTGCACTGTGCATGATTGCTATAGGAAGCTACATTTGTTAAAATGTTTAATATGGAAGGGGTGTCTGGGTGGCTCAATCTGACAATTGGTTTTGACTCGGGCCTTGATCTCAGGGTCATGAGTTTGAGCCCCACATTGGGCTCCACTCTGGGAATGGAGCTTACTCAAAAAAAAAAAAAAAAAGTTTACTATGGAAAAAAATTGGTTACTTGAAATTATGAACTATCTTGTTAAGAGAAGGGGATCTTTCCTCCCAAAACTTAAGACAATGAACCCAGTGATTATGATCTTGTGATTCTTGTTATGATTAATATTACCAGAATTTTAAAATGTGTATTCTAGGGGCGCCTGGGTGGCTCAGTGGGTTAAGTCTCTGCCTTCGGCTCAGGTCATGATCTCAGGGTCCTGGGATCGAGCCCCGCATCGGGCTCTCTGCTCAGCGGGGAGCCTGCTTCCTCCTCTCTCTCTGCCTACTTCTGATCTCTCTCACTGTCAAATAAATAAAACCTTTTTTAAAAAGTGTGTATTCTGGGGCACCTGGGTGGCTCAGTGGGTTAAGCCTCTGCCTTCGGCTCAGGTCATGATCCCAGGGTCCTGGGATCGAGCCCCGCATCGGGCTCTCTGCTCAGCGGGGAGCCTGCTTCTCCCTCTCTCTCTTTGCCTACCTCTCTGCCTACTTGTGATCTCTGTCTGTCAAATAAATAAATAAAAAATCTTTAAAAAAAAAAAAAAAGTGTGTATTCTGGGGACACCTGGGTGGCTCAGTTGGCTAAGCAGCTGCCTGCAGCCCGGGTCATTCTCCCAGGGTTCTGAGATCGAGTCTCACGTCAGGCTCCCCGCTCAGCGGGGAACCTGCTTCTCCTCCCTGTGCTGCTCCCCCTGCTTGTGCCCTCTCTCTCTGGCAAATGAATACATAAAATCTTTTAAAAATAAATTAATTAATTAATTAAATAAGATTTTAAACATAAGTAAAAAAAATAAAAATGTATATTCTTTTAATAATTTAAGAAAGTGTCTGAAAATCTCCTTCCAGAAATCTTAAATGAAAAAATAATTCTGATAGGTTGATTTGGAAGCGCTATGCAAATCTCTGCCCTTCTACAGTCTGTGCGACCTGTCCTTAAAGATTCTTACCTGAGATCATCCTTCATTGGCTTTCTGACCAGAGGAAATCCGTTTAACCTTTATGAGACTCCGTTTCTATGTCTGTAAAATAGTGATAATCATGCCTACCCTTCTGGAGACTGAATGGCAAAGTACAGGTAAGGCAGGTAAGTCCTTGGCAGAGATTTTTAGTCAAAAGAAGGGGGTGGGAGGGACGGGGTGGCTGGGGGATGGACAGTGGGGAGGGTATGTGCTACGGTGAGCACTGTGAATTGTGTAAGACTGATGAATCACAGACCTGTACCCCTGAAACAAATAATACATTGTGTGTTAATAAAAACAAATAAATAAATAAAAATTTAAAATTAAAAAAAGAAATATTTAAACCATAGGAAGGGACAAATCCTTTTTCTATCAGAAACAAGGTAGAAATTTTGAATAAATTCAAATGGGCAATGATCTAGGGAAGTGACTCAATCTTTTTTTTCCCCTAAGATTTTATTTCTTTGTTTGCGAGAGAGAGAGAGAGAGAGAGAGAGAGAGCAGGGAAGAGATAGATGGAGAGGGAGAGGCAGACTCCCCGCTGAGCAGGGAGCCCAGCGTGGGTGGGGCTCAATCCCATGACCCCAGGATCAGAACCTGAGCTGAAGGTAGACGCTTAACCAACTGAGCCACCCCGGTGCCCCAAAATTCAATCTTGATACCAAGAAGCAACGGGAGAAATGGGGACTGGGGTAAATTATAGAGGCTAAGAGAAGTTTCATCAGATCCAGGCAAATGCTACCATACACATATGATAATCCAGACCTGGATTTCCAGATCTTTCCATTGAAACAAAACAAAACAACACAAAACACAAAAACTTTAAATCCAAATTTTTATCAAATATAGAGATGCAGATGTGAGCTACTCACTAAAATGGAGCTTTTTTGGAATAATGTCCCAACCCTGGCATAAAACTGTGCTACCCAAGACAGTAGTAACTAACACGCAGCTCCTGAGCTCCTGAAATGGGCCTGGTCTCAGGGAAGACGTCTTGTGTCAGCTACACACCAGATCAGGAGACTTAGTTTTGGATTGTAAACTGTTAATAATAATACTAAAATATGATAATGTTTTAGGGGTGCCTGGGTGGCTCAGTCAGATAAGTGTCTGTCTTCAGCTCAGGTCATGATCCTAGGGTCCTGGGATCAAGTCCTGCATTGGTCTCCCTGCTCAGAGGGGAGTTTGCTTCTCCCTCTCTCTCTGCCTCTCCCCCTGCTCATGCGCGCTCTCTCCCTCTCTCTCTCGCTCTCTTGCTCTTGCTCGATCTCCCTCAAATAAATAAATAAGATCTTTAAAAAATAAATTAAATAAAATATACATAATGTTTTAATATTGATTGCACATTGAAATGTTAATAATTTGGATATATTGGGATACTTAAAAGGTATTAAAACTTTTAAATCCCCATTTTTATGAGAAATGTACCGTCTTTTAAGCATTGACAAGAGATTTGAATTTATTCTACAGTCTAGATTTCCAACAGGTAGTAGAATTATATTTGTAACTTATAGGAAGTTGGCCTTTGCTAAATTGTGTTCTTTCTATTAATTGAGAAGTAGTCAAAATATTTTTTTTAAGATTTTATTTATTTATTTGACAGACGGAGATCACAAGTAGGCAGAGAAGCAGGCAGAGAGAGAGGAGGAAGCAGGCTCCCTGATGAGCAGAGAGCCCGATGTGGGGCTCAATCCCAGGACCCCAGGATCATGACCCGAGCCGAAGGCAGAGGCTTTAACCCACTGAGCCACCCAGGCGCCCCGAGAAGTAGTCAAAATCTTAAGAATAAAAGGAACCATAAACATTCTAGTCAGGCAAAGCCTTTTTAAGAAATGTAATTTTGGGGGTGCCTGGGTGGTTCAGTGGGTTAAGCATCCGCCTTTGGCTCAGGTTATGATCTCAGGGTCCTGGGATCGAGCCCCACATCGGGCTCTCTGCTTAGCAGGGAGCCTGCTTCTCCCTCTGCCTCTGCCTCTGCCTCTGCCTGCCCCTCTGCCTACTTGTCCGCTCTCTCTATCTCTCTGTCAAATAAATAAATAAAATCTTTAAAAAAAAAAAAAGAAGAAGAAGAAGAAATGTAATTCTTACTGAGAAGTTCATCTGGAAGGAACCCATGTTGAGAAAACGATCTGAAAGAAAAGGAGAGGAAAAGCCCTTCCAAATGGTGTTGAAACAGGTCATCGTAGCAGTATTCTTCAGGACGGCTGGCATAGAGAGATAATGGGTTCACATGGGCTAATTAAAAAAGCCACTGAGTATATTACTTAGGATATCTATAAAAAAATTAACAACATTCAATGGCACATCAAATAAATTGTGATGCAATCTTATAATAAAATATTATGCAACCATTAAAATTAACAGTGAGGAGCAGAAGCTTGCAAACACCAAGAGCATCACAATCACCCAGGGCTCTTGTCTCATGTACGGATCCCCGGGCTTCATACCAGTGCGTCAGAAGCAGAGCGTCCGCCCATGGAGCTGGACCAACATCCCGGGTGATTCGAATGCACCAACCTAGCCGGGAAAACTCTTCAAAATCAAAGCCAATTATGAAACAGTATATATAGTATTGTGCTTGGTGAGGATCTGACTCACTGCATGAAAGAATGCATAAACACACACACACACACACACACACGTAACAGTAGCTGAAACAAAATAAAAGGCATTTCTCATGTAAATAAAGCCCAGAAGTAGGCAGTCCAGTTGACAGGTCCACAAAGAAGTTAGGGACTTGGGCTACTTCCAGCTCACCACCTGACCATACCTAGAGTATAACTTCATTCTCATAATCCAAAATGGCAGCTAGGGCTCCACCCATCACATCTTCTTTCCAAGCAAGGAAAGGAGGGAGTGGAAAAGAAGCGGCAAATGGCTATGTCAACTGTTATGTCTAGGAGATTTCCTGGAAGTTACATCGCAACATTTCATTTACATCGCAAGAATGTAGTCATATAACCATGTCCGGCAATAAAGGAGACTGGAAAAAGTCTTATTCCAGGAGGCCATGCACTCAGCTGCAAATCAGAAACTCTAAAAGAATTTAAACTACTAAGAGAATTTGAGATAACCAATATTAGGTACACAAACAGCAATCTCTACCAGAAGTATAATATTAATATGGTGGGTCATGTTGAATTGAGCCACATGAAATTAATATTTTTAAGTTAAAATAGACAAATATCAGCAATTTATTTGATTTGTTCTATTATATTTCTATGGAAAAACCTAAAAAGATATGCAGCACATTTGTGAATATTGATTATCTCTGGATGGTGGGATCTCAGGTGGCCATGTATCATTTGTATAATCTTTTAAAATAATGATCATAATATGTACCCAAAAAGGGAGATTAAAAACAGCATGTAAATTAAAATCATATTTTTAATAAAATATATGAAAACTTGTACATTTATCTATGCATATATATACACACAGACACAAAGAAAAAAAAAGACTTTCAGTATATATATCAATCAAAATATTATTTCTGGGGGTGTGTGTCTGGCTCAGTCAGTAGAACATGAAATTCTTGATCTGGGAGTTGTAAGTTCAAGCCACACATTGAGGGTAGAGCTCACTTTTTTTAAAAAATGTTATTTCTGGGTAGGCGATTATAAATGGCTCTTATTTTCTTTATATTTTTCTGTATTTCTTCCCAAATTTCTAACAGTGAACTTGTAATACTTATACAATAAGAAAAACAAATATAGGAAGATAAAAAAAAAGAAAAGAAATTTTAAGACTAAAAAAAAAAAAAAACAAAAAACCATTGCAGTGATCTACACATACCAGAGAAAGTATGGCTGCACATAGTAGCAAATGTTTAAAACGGAGTTGATGGAAACATATATAAATTCATTCAACAACAAAAACTGTATTGAAGCCTCAGTGTACCAGACCCCGTCCTAGTCTCTGGGGATACAGGGTTAATAAAGCAAGCCAGATACCCTTTCCTAGAGCTCACAGTCTGGTGGGAAAATGGATAATGACCACGTGTAAATAAAAAATAAGAATAACAGGGATTTCTTGCCCAGTTATATGAGCTAGGCACTACTGTAAGCACATTATACATAATGACTGACTTCCTCTGGAAAAAAAATGTAATGAAGTAGCTACTACCATTATCTCAACTTACAGAAAATTGAGACATAGAGCAGCTGCCCAAGGTCGCCCAAGTAGCTCAAGGATTTCTATGGTGGTGAGAACCTACAGACCTAACCACCCATTGGTAAGGTCCAGGCTCATATCTCACTAAGAATTACCCAAGGCACTTGGGAAATATATGCAAATTCCCAGGTCTTGGCCTAGGAAATTCTGCAGTAGGTCTGGGTTAGGACCTGAGAATTTGGTTTTTCCCAAGCCCTCTAAATGTTTCTTCTCTTCATGCTAATACGAAGAATTCTGCTGTCAGCACAAGGAAGTTAGAGTGGGGCTTACCTCTCCGGGCTTGGGAGCTGCGGTAGCACTGGCTGGGAAGGGTCAGGAGGCTGGAAACGTTCCGTGTCGTGATCCGGGTGGGACCTGCCCAGGTGTTCCCATCTGTGAACATGGACCAAGCATTCAAGAACAAGCATGGCCCTAAGCTGCAGTGCCTGTATGGGTCACGTTCGCGAGAGACAGGTATAATGAAGGTGATGTGGCAGAGTGCCAAGAGGAGCAGGTGCTTTAGATGTGGGACAGGAAAAATAGCCCTGGGAGAATGACATTCCATTTGGCCTTGGGTGACAGAAAGAAGCCAGGCCTGCAGAAGACCAGGGAAAAGCCAACCAGGCAGAGAGAGGAGCAGATGCGGAGCTCCTGGGGCAGCGGCAAGAAGACATGTGGAGCCGGCCTGGGTAAAAAGCAAGAGGAGAGCAAAGATACGGCCTAGGACCGGTGGGGAACAGCCGGCTCCGATCTAGTTCATTCCTGCCTCACGGCTCTTGCTCCTGCCCATCGCTCAGGCTGGAATTGTCCTCCCCACCCCCACCTGCAAATAGTGCCTGCTCTCTCATTATCACCTACTCAAATGAGCCTTCCTTGACCATTCCAGCAGTCATGATTACAACCTTGTTTTATGTCTTCCAAGACCTTATCACTAACAAGCAATCACACGGTGGGGCACCTGGGTGGCTCAATCCGTTAAGCATCTGACTTCGCTCAGGTTAAGATCTCAGGGTCCGGGGATGGAGCCCCACTTCAGATTCCCAGTTCAGCAGGGAACTCTCTCTCCCTCTGCCCCTCCCCCTGCTTCTGTGCACAGAGCACGCTCGCTCTCTCTCAAATAAATAAATAAATAAAATCTCTTAAAAAGAGAGAGAAAGAAAGAAATCACACTGCTGATTTCACTATTCAGCATTGACTGCATCACTAGCCGCTAGCCAAGTTCTATTAGAGCAGGTACCCAATCATTTAGATCACCCTTGGACCTCCAGGGCCTAGCACAGTGTCTGGAACGTTGCAGCACTTACGTATAAGTAACTGGTGGAGGCACGAACAATCCCTTAAAGGAAGCAGCAGGGAAAATCCCATTAGTTCTACAGTCCTATTCAGGGAGCGCCTACTACGTGCCAGGCACTAGGCCGAGTAGCTGGGGATAGATAGATCAGTGAAGCAAAGAGATTTTTTTTTTTTTTAATCCCACTTTCTCGGGAACTTTTGAATGTGTGGGGGGCGGGGCGGGGGGGTGGGGACAGGTAATACACAAGTAAATTATCTATCGCTAGATAGATATACTCCAGGTACATAATGTTAAATGTAATAGGTTCTAAGAAGAAAGAAAAGGCAGACCAGAGAGAGACAGGGAGCTGCTGGGTGGGGGAGGAGGGAGCGTCAATATTAGAATGGACTAGCCAGCGCCGGCCTCGCCAAGACTGTGAGTGTGACTCTACCGAAGACAGCAGAGAGGCGGGCAGGTGAACACAGAGGGAACATTAGCGCAGGCGACTTAGGCTGGAGAGGGCTTGGTGCTGAAGCCGGAGTAAAGGAGAGAGCTGTAGGAGATGAGGTCGGCCAAGGGGACACAGATCAGAGAGGACGGTGTGGGCCAACAGCTGGGTCTCCAACTGCTGGAAACTTGGAAATGCTCGTTCTTGGGCCTCGCCCCAGACTTACTGAGTCCGAAACTCTGGGGCGGACCAGCCGTCTGTGTTCTAGCGAGCCCTCCCGGTGACAGTGCACGATAAAGTGGGCAGAACCCTGGCGCAGGGGGCCTTTGGCTATTGATCCTAGCTGTTGCTCTTAGGATCCACGTGATCACTGTCCCCTTTATTTCACTAGCCGGGCAGGGGACCCGCCCAGCGCTCTGCTGATTTGCCCGCCGCTGACGCTCAACTGGGGTTTCTCTCCCCAAGCCCGCCGCGCCCGGCGCACCCAACCCCCAACCGCAGCTCGACGCGGTCCCCTCTGCTAGAGCATCCCGGCGACCCGGGAGCGACGCCTTGGGGACCAGACGCCCAGGGCGGCAGGTGCAAAGGCGCCCGAGCCGGGGAGGCCAAACGCGTCCGCCACGACCGCAGGGGTGCGGGCCCGGCGCCGGCGGCCGCGGCCGGGGGAGGGGGCGCATCCCGAGCCGCCCGCGGCTGCCCAACCCGCCGGGACGTTTGCGCGCGGTCCAGATCCCGGGGGATTCCGCGGTCCCGGGCCGCGGGGCCGGGGCATCGGGATTGGCCCGCAGCTTCCCTCGGGAGCCGCGGAGGCAAAGCCAGGCTGGGGCGGCCGGGCCCGGCCAGCGCCCTCTAGGCAGCGGAAGTGGAGCTTGCTTTACATCCGTCCTCCCCGCCTGGCGGAGTTGGGAGAAGGAAGGCTGGGGGGTGTGGAAAAATAAAAGGAAAAGTCCCTGCACCATGTAGATCAGCGCCCCCCACCCTGGCACCCCGGCCGGCCGGGGACCTCCCAGTCTGTGGCCATGAACGCGAGCAGCGAGGGCGAAAGCTTCCCGGGCTCGGTGCAAAGTAAGTGCTTTTCCGGGCGCAGTGCGCGCTCCGGGGCCCAGTGCGCGCTCCGGGGCCCGGGCCCAAGCACGTCTGCGACGCAGCGAGCAGGCCCGGGGCCCCGAAATCGGGGTGACGGCCCCGAGCCGGCGTCTCGGGCACCGCGGCGGGCGCGCTGTGCAGGGGGCGCCGGAGTGGGCTTGGGATGGGGGCACCCAACCCACTGCAAGGCGGGGGGCGCTCTCCAGCCTCGCAAGACCCCTTGTAAGGGAACGGTGGGGGAGGGCATGCCGTTCAGACAATCGCCACCCCCTCGGGGCATTGCCCGCCCCCCCCCAGGCGGAGTTTGGGGGGATTTAGGGGTAACTGCCATTACGCCGATGGGAAAACTTCTGCCTCGGTGGCTCCAAATCCTTGAAGTCTGGGGATCCGAGGGTTTCAGGAGGTCTGGCGGGCTGGGCTTGCCGGCACACTGGAAAGCCTTTTACATATTAAAGGTGAGGATCTGAATGGGGAATGGGGCGGTGGTCGCTTTGAGTTTGGGATTCATTTTAATTTTCCTGATGGGGACAGCAGCCTTATTTAAGTACCTGATTTCGCCCGCGGCATTGTTTCCCAAAGTGTGGTCCAGAGACCGAGCGCAAACCAGCCACCTGAGAGCGGGAGCGCTTCTTTAAAAAAAGAAAAAAGAAAAAAGCTCCCTGGGCCCCACCCATTAGATGGGGTCGTGGGGGAGGGGATCTGTGGCCAGACCCCGAGCGGTTGGGTTGCAGAGTTTGAGAACGACCCCCTGCCCTGGCACAGGGCTTTGCAGGCACCTAGCACATCGTAAGCGCTTAGCTTGTTAGCTGTTGTGGAGACACTGCCTCCCAAACTTGGCTGGGTATTCCTTGCATAACTTGTGAAAAGCACAGATTTCTCTAAACAGCAGCCCTCCTCCACCCTACCTCCGTTAGGACTCAGTATCTCCCAAGTGGGGCACAGATATGTCCATGTTTAACACGCGGACACACGAACACACAAAACCCAATTGTTGTGATGCTGTTACAGGTTTGGAGACCGTAGTGGAGATAAAGGAATTCTTGTTGCTGTTGAGCTCCTACCTGTACCCAGTGTTTTCTATTTGGTCTGTTAATTCTCACTGCAAATGCAGGAGGTTAGGTATATTTTATCATTCCAAATTTTCAGAGGGGGATACTGTCACTTCTAATAGGGTATCTTAGTAATAACCCCACCAGGTATCATACAGGGGCATGGGGACCCCTGGGCTGGCCCTTTACAAGCACCATCTTATTTAATCCTCTTACCTATCCTATAGAACAGAAACTTCTACCCATTTTACAGATGAGAGAGACCAAGCCCAAGTCACTGTTTGTAAATTGTAATGTCAAGATTCTAAGGAAAGTCTAGGTCATTGTTTATGTGCTTGCCACACACTGGAGACTTTGTCATTAAAACCCTTTCATACTAGGCATCAATCTTGTTCGATCATTAAGGAATCCTCATCAATGCCAGTCACCTCATCTTCTGGTTCCTTGTTTTCCTGTTAGTCTCATGGGCATCTTAGCTGCAGGGAGGTCGTGTTCCAGAGGAATAGAAAAGGCTTCATTCCTTTCATCCATTGATTCGATGTATTTAAGTGCATAGGCGCTCTGCAAAATGGTTTAGAAAATATTATGACACAGGGCACCTGGGTGGCTCAGTGGGTTAAGCCTCTGCCTTCGGCTCAGGTCATGATCTCAGGGTCCTGGGATCAAGTCCTGCATCGGGCTCTCTTGCTCAGCGGGGAGCCTGCTTCCCCCCCCCCCTCTCTGCCTACTTGTGATCTATCTCTCTCTGTCAAATAAATAAATAAATAATATTAAAAGAAATTATTATGACACAGCCCAGACCAGCTCTCCTTAGCAAGTCAACCAAATTGCATTTCCACACAGAGACTTTTTTGTCAGCTCGACTTGGGGAAATTGAACATAATATAAATATTTATAAATTTTCAGAAAGTTATGATTCATATATACCAACCGTATATACACAAAGGTAGTTCTCATATGATTTAGATTTCAGGAAATTTAGAAATAATATAAAGACCTTATAAGTACTAAGATTATGATGCATAGATAACATGGAATAGTGTGTTATTAGATGATTATACATATTTTTAAAGATTTATTTATTTGAGAGAGGGAGAGAGAAAGAGAGAGAGAGTGGGGAGGGGACAGAGGAGGGAATCTCAGGCAGGCTCCCCGCTGAGCACGGAGCCCACCGCAGGGCTCCATCCAACCACCCATGACATGACCTGAGCCGAAACCAAGAGTTGGGCGCTTAACCTACTGAGCTACCCAGGCGCCTTTTAAATAATTATACTTATAAAAATGTTAGTGATCTAGCCACAATGCTTATGTGATATTATGTGGGGAGAAGACTAATTTTATAGTACATTATAATCTTAATTTTTAAGCATAAAGGAAATAAATGGAACAAAATAATTTGTAATATTCATGGTACACATAGGTGGAAAGATTGTGACTGATTTTCCCCCTGCTTCTTCTGTTCCAAATTTTCTGTTATAAACATGAGTTTCCTTATAATAAGGCAGGAAAATTTTTAAAAATAAAAATGAGGGTAGTCATATTAGAGACTTATTGATTGATTGTATTTAACCAACTTCTACATCACACTTTCTAATATAGTAACACAAGTATTAACTCTTGGCAGCATTACTATTGAGAAACAATGTCCCTATCAGTTAGGAATGAATTTTGGCTACAAGTAACCAACTGAACTATACCAGCCTAATGAGAAGTCTGACATTAGTTGATGCAGGGGATCAAGAGATCAGCGGCTGTAGTGATCTTAGCATTTTCCTCATAGTGAAAATAGGGTTGCAGAAGCTCCTGGCATCCATCTGCACTTAAGACCAAAAGAAGAGGGAACCAGTGCCATTCATGTCTGATCCCTTTTTATCATGAAAGGCCAAACTTCCCAGAAGTTCCCAAGCATGTAAGGGACCAAGATCATTTAGTAGTTCTCTTGGCAAGGTCCGGGGTGGGAAGCAGGTAAAAGCAGAGGGACTGATTTTCATAATGACTGGGGAATAAAACTACCTTTCATTGGGATGGGACATGGCTACTGGTCCTTCAAAGTACAAGCAGTCCTGCACATCAAAGAACTAACTTTTTTTTTTTTTTTTAAGATTTTATTTATTTATTTGTCAGAGAAAGAGAGCACAAGCAGGGGGAGCAGCAGGCAGAGGGAAAAACAGGCTCCCTGCTGAGCAAGGAGCCCGATGTGGGACTCGATCCCAGGACCCTGGGATCATGACCTGAGCTGAAGGTAGATGCTTAACTGACTGGACCACCCAGGCATCCCTTAAAGAACTTTCTTGCATAAAATGCCACTAGTGCCCCTGCGGGCAACAGTCACTTGGGTCTGGAAACATTGCTACTAAGGGAGAAGAGGGGAGTAGAATGGGCATCGGGCCAGCCACTAGCCATCTCTGCCACTGTGCCCTTTTTTCTACCATGAATCTGGTGGGTGTTATAATTTCAGGCTGTTTGAAATTTGTTAATTAATTAATTAACCTGTGGCTTTCCCTTTGTCCCATGGAGTCCCAGGTGGCACGACAGTGCTGGTTGAGCTCACTCCGGACATCCACATCTGTGGCATTTGCAAGCAGCAGTTTAACAACCTGGATGCCTTTGTAGCTCACAAGCAGAGTGGCTGCCAACTGACCAGCACGTCCGGGGCAGCCCCCAGCGCAGTCCAGTTTGTATCCGAAGAAACGGTGCCTGCCACCCAAACTCAGACCACCACCAGAACCATCACCTCCGAGACCCAGACGATCACAGGTACGGCTGCGACGGTGGGAGAGACTGTTAGAGTTGGCCCGGTTATGTCCCAAACACCTCCGTGGAACTTATTAAAAATATAGATTCCCAGGGTCCACCCTGTAGGGTTGCTGATTCATTATTTTTAACAAGCTCCGCTGGGAAGCCAGCTGCCCGGCCAGGTTTGGGAACTGCTGGGTGGAAACATTAACTGTTAGCAGTTATAGATGTTGTCATATGTTAAAACAGACAAAAAACAGATTTCTAAAACAAAAACCTGTATATATCAAGAAAAAAAAATACTTGCAGGAAATGCATGAAAAAAAAAGTAGTTATTTTGGGTGGTGGGAGTGTGGGTTTGATCTTAAAATTTGCATTATTTTTATAAAGGGACAAAACACTTGTTTGTTTTTTTCTTTGTTTTGTTTTTTAATTTACCAGTAGGTTTTGATGCCTCCCCACAACCCCCTCCCTTGCTGCCAGCTAGGAAAATAGAAAAGTTCATCCTAGTTCTTGGTTGTGTTCATTTACTCCACCAAAAATAAATTACAGATGGATCTAAAATTTAAATGTGCACAGTGAAACCATAAAATTGTAGAGTAAATATACACACACACAGACACACTCGCACTAACGTGACCTGTACTTACACCTCTAGGATCTGTCTCAAGGGACTAGACAGACAAGTTTAAATATGTGAAGTTGCCCATTTATGAAATAGATAGTGGAGGTGCTGCCAGATCCTGCAGGGAAACAAGAGAATGTATTCCGTAGCTAAAGGCATTCAGATTTTTAAATTAAAGTATATGGGACTTCTGGTTGACTCAGTTGGTGGAACATGTCACTCTTGATCTCAAGGTTGTGAGTTTGAACCCCACATTGGGTGTAGAGATTACTTAAAAATAAAGTTTTTAAAAAATAATTATATATATATGTATATATCAATATTATGCCTACCAAAAGACAAGCTGGAGCCCTCTGGGAAAAGAAAAAACATCAGGTATGTGGCTACAAATAAAGTTACAATTTTCCCAAAGTAAAAACAATGTATAAAACTAAAGACCAACAACTTGGGGGGGAAAAAAACCAAACTGCAGCACAGATGACTAAGGTTTAATGTCCTTCATATATAAAGAACTCCTAAAATCAATAAGAGTAGAGAAAAAGAAGCAAATGAAAATGTCAGTAAAGGGCAGCAGATAATATACAAGAGACCACTGAACATAGAAGGATGCTCTGTCACCTTAGTAATTAAATTAATGTGAGTCAAAAGAAAGGCTGGAACAGGATACTGCTTTCATTTTCTGGGGATGTAAATTCATATAACTTGGGCAATTTTGTGATGTCTTTTAAATTTAACATCTTAAATTTAAAATCTTCCAAATTTTAGGGGCGCCTGGGTGGCTCAGTGGGTTAAGCCGCTGTCTTCGGCTCAGGTCATGATCTCAGGGTCCTGGGATCGAGTCCCGCATCGGGCTCTCTGCTCAGCAGGGAGCCTGCTTCCCTTCCTCTTTCTCTGGCTGCCTCTCTGCCTCCTTGTGATCTCTCTCTGTCAAATAAATAAATAAAATCTTTAAAAAATAAAATAAAATAAAATCTTCCAAATTTTAAAATGTACATAAACACATTTACCTAGTAAGTGCACTTATCCCCTAAAGTTTCATACACAGATATATAAGGGTGTTCATTTACCATATAGACTATAAAGAAAGTGGTACCTTTGTATGTATACATCAAGAGAAAAATCAGATAAATAAACATCAGAGATTCGGACAGTGAAATATGACTTAACCTTGAAAAGGGGAGCTAGAGCTTTGTAGAGACACAGAAAGATTCTCGGGGGGAAGTGTAAAAACACGCATATGGATGCATACATAGTATTATATTCAAGGCAAGCTTCTAGAACAGGAATGAGGCAGGTAATGTTAATGAAAGAAGCAAGCTGTGTGAAAGGTAACGGGGGCTGGTGGCGACTGTGGTAGAGTAGGTATATATGACTCATCTGAGTCATATATATGACTCATCTGAAGGGACAGCTGCCCTTTGGATCCGGTCAGTTAGATATTTGGGTTTTTCAGAGAGGCTGAAAAATGTAAAATTTCCGAAATTTTAAAACTTTGTTGGCCAAACGAAATACATCGATACGCTTGACTGAGCCCACAGGCTTTTTCTCGACTCTTCTCCAACAGTGTTTAGCAGTTAGTTCATCTGGATCGGGGGGTGAAAGAACATGGGGGCGGGAGGGGGCACCAACTTTCACCTCCTTGATTTTGTATTGGTGTGGTGGTTGGATTTTTTTGCCAATAAGCAAAGTTTGGGGGTTGTCTCCTTAATGCATCCAAAATAATGTTTCTCCTGAGTCTTTAAAACACTGAACTTAATTACCTGATCACCTCACAAGCCTTAAGAAAAGCACCTTGAGGTTGTCGCACTTTATCCCAAGTTTATCTTAATTATCATCCCAGAGGAAGTCACCCAAAGGAAGCTACAGGTGGGAGAAGACCACAAGTTCAAGACAGTCCCGGGACTTAGGCATTTTGGCTTTTACCCTTGTGGTCTTCTCCGTGTTCACCGTCCTCAGAATCAAACTCCCAGTAACCCTGCACATGGGGTATGAAACCTATAAAACGTCAGGAGGCGTCAAGGCCCACACTTTATTTTTGGCCATTGCACCTTTCCAGGTTCTGAGGCTTTGTTTATGCTGTTCCCTCTGCCCGAAATACTTTTCCCGACAGAGGATCTTGTTTCATCTCAGGACACTCCCCTTCACTCTGTACGGCAGCAGCCAAGATGAAGTTCTCTCTTTTCCAAATGAGCCACATTTCTTTGCCTCAGGGCCAGAGTATGCGTTGTACCCCCTGCCTGAAACTGACTCTTGGGCATACGTCCAAGCTGAGCTTAAAGGCATCTCGTCAGACACCCCTTCCCTGTTTCCCCCGGACCAGATTAGGTCCCTGTCATTAAACCATCCCTGAGCCGTAAGCGCCGTGAGTTCAGGGGCTGCCCTCCTCCTGCCCACCGCTGGATCCCCAGCACCGGTCCTTGCTGGGAGAATGAGCGGCTGCCCCAATCTCTCATCCATCGGTAAAGCTGACCCCACACCCATGTACTGGCTCCTCCTTCTGTCCTAGGTCTTTACTCAAAGACTCTCACCCTCCCCTTGGCATTTCCACTGCCCTGTGCCCACTCACTGGGGGCATCCCTGGGTTTCACTGGCCACCCTGTTCACTCAGGCCGGGCCTGGAGACCTCGGTGCGCCTAGCTCACGGCGGCAGCCCTGGCACGGTGGTGCGGGGAGCTACACGGTCCAGAGACAGGCTGCTGGGCCTGCATCCCTGCCTGCCCCCCTCCACCCCAGACTGCGGGCAAGTCGCCCTCTGCTCTCTTCTTAATAGTTCCCATCTGTAGAAAGGGGTTCGAGTGGCACCTAATACTATTAGGTAATAGAATTAGGTGCCTATTACCTAAGTCATTGTGTTATTGGAGGACTCTGTAGTAATCCACATAAACGGTCTGGGATGGAATAATTGGGCTCAGTAAACAACCGCTTTTATTAACGTCGAGATTAATGAACAGGTGGTGAGATTTGCAGTCTGTTCCGTCTCTGGCTGACTCAGCGGCTCTTCCTCCTCGTTCCAGCCTCTCTGCCTCAAAACAAGCAGAAGCCTGCTTTTCCCCCCCACTTTCACACTGTTTTCAGGGCCCAACTCCCCACCTGCACGGGCTTCAGTGCTCCCCACAGGGGCTGTTCCCCGCCCACCTGTGGACCCAGATCCCCTGAGAGCTTGTTAAAGATGCTGGGGCCCAGGCTCAGCTTTGTCGAAGCTCTGGGGCTGAGGCTCAGGCATCTGTTCTTTGTTTTTTTTTAAGATTTTATTTATTTGACAGAGAGACTCAGCGGAAGAGGGAACACGGGCAGGGGGAGCAGGAGAGGGAAAAGCAGGCTACCCGCCGAGCGGGGAGCCCGATGCAGGGCTCGATCTCAGCACCCTGGGATCATGACCAGAGCCGAAGGCAGACGCTTAACGAGTGAGCCACCCAGGCATCTGTGTTTCTAACAAGCTCCTCAGGGAATCCAAGTCCCAGCCAGCGTGGAGAATCTCTCACTGCCCAAGGCCAGAGTGGGACCCCCGACACTAACAGATTTCTCCAGATAGTCTCACCCAGACATTGCCCAAACTTGTCTGTGCCTCTCGGGCTGTGATTAAAGCCAAACCCTTCCTCACTCCGCTCATCTCTGTCCCCCATCACTGTCTGGTAAAAGTAAGTAATTAAATTACTTTAATTTACATTTAAGTAAAATGTATTCGCTGCCTGTTAACCTTGAAAGCTGCCTTTTGTTTGGCACTTGGTTTAAGAACTTTCTTACAGGTTCTGTAACATTGGATATTGATGCGGGTGGAAACAATTAGCCTCCCACTTGCATTTTCTAAGTTCTGCAAACCTTGAGGCATAGGAGTTAGGCCCCTGAGTTGGCATCTTGGCCACATAGGGACTTAGGAGCCTCATGACTGTGGCCAATTACAAGAGCTCCTGGTGTCTCATCTTTCAAGAGGGGACAAGATAAATGGAAAGACCACAGGGCTTGGTAGTTGAAGGGTCTAGGCCCGGTTACCTGAGCTGAGTTCCCAGCGGCAGCACTTGCTGACAAGGTAGCTAACCTTGGGCACGTAACAGGATCTCAGTGTCTGCTGCTCGAATTGATCTCTTGACCCAGAAGGGTCTTTCTCTTCCCTTCTGGTTAATTCCTACTCATTTGGTCCCGAGCTAAAAGTCACCTCCACCTAGAAGCTAGCCATGATTTCTCCTCTCCCTCCCTCCCACCGAGGTTAGGTGTTTCACCACTCCCCCCCCACCCCACCCCAGCATTTATTTATCTCACTTGTTATTAACCAGTCATTTGATGACACGCAATCTTTAGTTGACTAGAGATATGGATTCAGATGCTGTCAGAGGCCAGGCAGCAGCAGTGACTGCGGCAACATATACGCCCGCCATGGAGAATGGGAGGGCCTGTGGACACCCACCCGCGAAAGGAAAGCAGCCCGACAGCCAAGAACCATCAGCAGCTGCGTCTTGATGGGACCAGGAGCTGGCTGGCTCTCACAGGCAGGCCGTGCTGTTCTCCTGGTGAACAAACAGTTCACAGAACGTCAGCATGAGCTGGGAACCGTGGTGGAACCCCTCCTCCTGTCTAAGCCACAAGATACCAAACATCCCCTCCCCCACTGATCTGAGTGACAGTTGCTTCTCTCCCTATGCCAGATGCGCCTTCTCTGCTCAGTATTCAGATACCAAACCCTAGGGTCTTCCCCACTTCCTGACAGCTCCCAGGCCGCCCTCCACCCTCCCTGCACCTCCCTAACGTGAATCCCCAACCAGGAGTGAGACCTCTGTAGCAGCCCCGTCACGGAGATACCGTGTGACATGGTCTGAGGTTTCCCTTGTGCCACTGAGCCACAGACTTCAGCCACAGCCCTGTCCCTGGTGGTCTCTAGCCAGAGGACGTTGACCTGGGCAGACCCAGCCACCTCGTTGATTTTGAAAACCTTGAAAGAGAATCTGAAGGCTCAGTTTGGCCTGTGGGCCCCAGATGAATGGTTTGATTTCTAGTTTACTGGACTGTAAACCTCCCCGCCAGCAGGGACCTAATCCACCTTGTTTTCCGGCCCTCCCCCACCCCCAGCACTGGGCCTGGGACACCATAGACACTCGATAAACCAGTTAATGCAATGAGCTTAGGAAAGGGCAGCTGGGAGCATGAAATTAAATGAGCGTGCATGTGGCCTGTGGCGTGGGGTCGGCCCCATCAGGAGGGTCCAGCGAAGACAGCGTTGGGACTGTTGTGTGCCAGATGCTGGAACCAAGGCAGCGGGGATGCTCGCCCTTGGAGAATTCCAAGCCCATGGGGGAGGAGAATTTGGTGGCAAGAGCTGCAAGCCCAGCCATCTGTGACAAGCATAGCCTTGTGCAGAGGGTTAATGGAGTAGACTGGTCCCAGTGGGGAAAGCCAGAGGGCAGATTGTGAGTGAGATCAAAGGTATACTTACTTGACCTTGAAAGACTCCCTGGCCTTTGGGAGGAAGATGGTGGGAAGGGGGCATTTCCTAATGGTGGTTGAGAAGTGGGGATGCTCAGGGTAAGATCCGATAACAGTGGCTAGAGATGACGAAGATGACAAAGAGTATGTGGGTAGGAGCCATGCTTCAGCTCTGGCCTTCGTTCCAAAGGGGCTGGGGAGCCACCGAAGGTTGTTGAGCAGGTGAGCACTTGAGTAAGTCAAACTGATGATTGGCTTGGAGGACCTGACCGTAGGAGTAACAGCCGACTCTGATGTACTGCGTATTTGCCATCTCTTTCCTCAGCGCTCCGTATGAACCACAAGTCAGGTGTTAAGAATTATTATCCCCATTTTACCAATAACCAACTCGGGCACAAAAGGGTGAAAAGCTTGTCCAAGATGCCAGAGGCAGAAAGTAGCAAATCTGAGCTTCTTGGGGGCAGAATCTTTGCTCTTGACCAGCCCTCGGAAGAGTCTTCGTGACTGTTTCTCAAACTGGTTCATGCCTCAGAACCGCCCCCGACCCAAAGCTCTGGTGAACCGCGCAGATACCCAGAACCCCCTCCCCTTGGGGTAACATCTCCGTGGCTCTGAGCGGGATCCGGAATTCAAGGCAGCCAGTGAGGGCCTGGTTTGAAGTACTGAATCGAGTCTGCGTTATAAAGAGATCCCCAGGGGCGCCTGGGTGGCTCCGTGGGTTAAAGTCTCTGCCTTTGGCTCAGGTCATGATCCCAGGGTCTTGGGATCGAGCCCCGCATTGGGCTCTCTGCTCGGCAGGGAGCCTGCTTCCTCCTCACTCTCTGCCTGTCTCTCTGCCTACTTGTGATCTCTGTCTGTCAAATCAATCAATCAATCAATCAATCAATCCCCAGATGGATCTCAAGATCCTAAGAAGTCTGTCTGCCTAACTGCCCCCAAGCTTAATGCTGTGCCCCGCCAAACCCCACCCAAGGAAAATTCACTCCAAAGCACAGTATCTTAGTCCCAATTCCTACCTTCAGGGCAAGCAGTTCCGATTGGCTAGGCTCCTGTCAGGTATCTGCTGCTGGGCCAATCAGCTGTGGCAGAGAGAGGGCGTGGAGTCAGGGATGGGAGCCTGGAGGAGGGCTCACCCCGGGGTTGCTCTTGGCCGGTGGGGTCCCTGTGCACCACGTGTGTGAAAACCCTTTTCTCTCAGGAGATGAATTCTGAGTTTGCAGTTGGATCCAGGACCCTAAATGTGAATCCTGAGCCCAGTCAACGTAGGGAGAAAAGAGCCATAGACTTGAATATATGACAGTGTAGTAATACCCTTCATCTGTAAAGCTCATGTACAAGTCAACGAGAAAAAAAGTGAAATTCAATAGGAAAGAAAAAAAGGAGGAGCTAATAGCATAAACAGGGAGTTCAGTGTAGAAGGAATGGCGATGGATAAAAAATATTGAAAGGGATTCATCCTCACCAATTATAAAGGAAATGCACCTGAAACTAACCTGATCTCATTTTGTCCTGTCATGTATCTTATAATTATTTATCAGCAAGCAATGAAATAACCATACCATTCTGACCAGTTCTTCAACTTTTAGAAGAATGTATCCAAAGAACCTAGAAGTCAGTTAAAAAATCGGGGTAGGTGTTATTTATAAAAGTAGCACTTAGAAACCAGCTCAGTGTCAAAGACGGGGGCACAGATGAAGGAATAGTATGTGGCCCTTTGAAATTGTGTTTTGGATGAATGACAGGGTGGCAAATGGCTTCAAATGGTGAAATTTTTTAACAAAAAAAGACTATAAATGATTTAAGCCACAATGCCAGTTTTATACTTTTAAAAATCTCCATACAAAGAAATGTCTTAGCCATTAGGTTGATCATTAATTCACAAAGGTCCTTTAAGCCCCTGTCCTTTGTCAAGTTCTGCGTTAGGTGCTGGGAGACAGTGATGGAAAGGACAGGCGTGTCCTCAGGTGGTTCATCCAACCAAAGGGAGGAGGATGGCCATTAAGTAATTTCCCAAGTAGTTATTTGATCACAGTAGAGATAAGTGCTTTAGAGAAAACATACAGTATATAATGAGCGCATAATGAAGGGGTGTGTATCGTCACGTGATATATTGCCTTGGCCGCTCTGGGCAGCTTTTCTTTTCTGCTCTACACTTATTCTATACCCCCTAGATTTTCTACAGTTAGTGTTTCCTTTTATTTAAAAAAATACATAGGTAGGTAGGTAGATAGATAGATATGTATATCTATATATATAATGGCACCTGGCTGGCTCAATCTGAAGAACATGTGACTCTTCATCTCTTGATCTCAGGGTTGTGAGTTCGAGCCCCACCTTGGGTGTAGAGATGACTTAAAAATAAAATCTTAAAGATATATATATACAGTTTTTAATATAAAAAGAAAGGGAAACAAAGTGGAGTTTTTCAACGGAAGAAGAGAAGCAGACTGGGCTGGGAGATGTGATGACCGCCTTCAGCGATCCGAAGGACCGCTTTGGGGAAAGGAGCCATACCGCCGGTCCGCGTGAGCCCGGCGGGTTCACACACCGATGGGTACGACCTCAGAGAGAAAGATTTTGGTTCTCTGAGACACTCATACAACAGTCTTACATTTTAAGCAGCATCATAACCGTGTCGCTGGACCCCTGAGGGGCTCCTGCTCCAGACCAGGACTCACTGCGACACCCGGACGTGCAACACAGCAAGGGAAATCCCCAGGAGGCAAAGAAACAGAGCGAAAGCCCACAGCAGGTGTGTGAGGCCGTGAGCTCCTGGAGGGCATAGGGGGCTGATCTCACTAAACGTGGGGCCTCACATTTGCAGCCACACCGGAGGAGAAGGTGAGGCTCTGAGCTCTTGCAAAGAGTTGGCCTCAGGTCAGTGGGACTCAAGGAGTGCGACTCCAACACCCGATCCCACCCGAACCCCTAAAGGGCCTGAGGCAGCCCCCCCGGTGACCAGGGCCACTTGAAGCCTTTCCCTGGGGTATCTGTAGGCTCTGCTGTTCCCAGGGCATCCTGGAACAAAGCCAGGTGTGGGGGACCGATGGGAGAAGATGGCCCTCTGTAAAGCCAGCCAAGAGGCTCCAGCAAGACCTGGTGACCAGCTGCCCCAAGGCCCCCTTGTTGGCTGTTGATTTCTAGCCGCCTGCCACAGAAACCATTAATAATTACTTGCTTCCACATGCCGAAATGTCACCTTCTCCCTGCGGCCTTCGTGCGTCACCCTACTTAATATTGCATCCAGCACTCCCTGTGCCCCTTCTCGGCTTTATTTCTCTCCATAGTCATTAGCTCTGTATCTATAGTAGCTATATAGTGTGTGTTTAAATCATTTATTGCCTGCACCACGCCCCACTAGTGTCAGCTCCACAAACAGAGGGATCGTTGTCCCTTTGGCTCACTGGTGTGTTTCCAGTGCCTAGAACAGTGCCTGGCACACAGTAGGTACTTCGTCAGTATTTGCTGGATAAGTCCGTGAATAATGACGACAGCAACCAACAGTGTTACGTGTTTTTTTTAATCTGCACAACAGCCCTAAGAGAGAGGGATAGAAATTGTCCTCCATCCCCCAGGTGAAGAAAGTGAGGCTCAGAGAGGTTACATAGGGATGCCTGAGTGGCTCAGTCGTTTGGGCATCTGACTCTCGGTTTTGGCTCAGGGTCTCAGAGTTGTGAGATCAAGCCCTGAGTTGGGCTCTGTGCACAGTCCAAAATCTACTTAAGATTCTCTCTCTCTCTCTCTCTAAAATAAATAAATAACTCTTTCAAAAAGAGAGAGGTTAGGTACCTGGCCTACGGTCACACACCCAGTAAGTGGCCAGACCTGGACTCATACCAGTTAGAAGATGAATTTTAACACATCAGACACGGAGGTGCGCGCCAGAGTCAGTGAGATTGCTGTCAACCAAGAGTCAATCACCAGGGGAAAAGAAAGAAAGAAAGACAGCTTTGGGAGCCCGTGAACAAACCTGAACCTCGTTGAACACATTCTGTCACTTTGTCAAAGCGGGGTGCATTTTTTGGAACTCCACGTATCAAGCTCCATCGATGAAACACCTTCTAAGACTTTGGGCGAGGATTCTGGTTACAGATGAGCAGTAACCGTGTTCCTAGAAGCGCTTGCAGACGGTAGCAGGGGTCCACAGTAGTGGTTGTTGGAGGAACAGCTGCAGTTCTTGAAAAGCAACAACTGGGAAAGAGGGACTCCCTCCACTAGACAGAGTCGGGTTAAGTTTCACGGCGAGGTACGTGGAGGAGAACCGTGTACGTCGGGGGTTCTCAAACTTGACCACAAACTTGACCGGAGCAGCCTGGGTGGCGTGTGAGAACAGAGGTTGCTGGGCTGGGTCCACCCCGGAGAATCCCATTCAGCGCGCTGGGGTGGGGCCTGAGGATCTGTCTTTGTAGCGGGTTCCTCCGTAGGTCCCAGGATGCTCGCTGGGAACCCCACTTTGAGAAAGGAGCAGAGCAACAGCCAAACCCCACAGCGTGGATGAAACATTTCAGCAAGAGGCAGGTGTGGTTGACTCAGGCATCCAAGGGACTTGGCGTGAAGACAGAACATCCATTTGTCAGAATCTTCCAGCCAACTTTTAAGCAAAAGCCACTTAACTTCCCCGTGCACGTTGCAATTGAAACCCTGAAGCCATTTACTCGAATAGCAAATGCTAGTAGACCAGGTGCTCTTGGACCCCCATCAGTGATGCTGTCATTGCCTGAGGCACTCGAGAGGGGTAGATAAGGAAACAGGGTTTCCTGGCGGATGCCCAGAGAAAATGAGCATAATTCATTCCATAAATACACAATGTTTAAGGAATTTCATCAAATAAAAAATAAGGAATATAAAAGCATTGCTTCGTAATAATCAGCAGCTTTTAAATTTGTTGCACTTCAAATAACAACGCATCTGACAATCTGTAAGATCTAATATTCAAAGGAAGATGGTGTTTGTTTTAAGAGAAAATGTAACTAGCACCACCAGCCTGTTAGTGGATATTACTGCTGGAGGCAAAGCCAAAATAGGTCATGATGTTAGGCCTGCGCCAATTTCAGTAAGGATATTCTGTAAATACAGTGGCAGAAATGCCGAAAGTGGTGCCTCGGGAACTGAAGTTTGGGAAACCGAATATCCAGTGACTTTCAAAGTCATCGTTAAGGCCTCTCAGCCTGACAAACTCACCCAACGAACAGAACCCCACTAATCAGGTTGACTCCCCCTGTGAAACCAGATCTGCATGGGACAAATTATGTGTAGTAAAGGATGAAAATATTTCTAAACCCCAAACCATAAATTTAGTTATTAGCAAAGTAGTCACGAAAATTTTATAAGCAGAAAAAGAAGTTTGAGACTGCCTATTTTATCTTCTATAATGATAAATGTAAAGATAAAAATGGTAAAGATGTTTGGCCTTTGTTTTTGACCCCCTGAAAATTTCAGTAAGAATATACCTGGGGCGGGGCGCCTGGGTGGCTCAGTGGGTTAAAGCCTCTGCCTTTGGCTCAGGTCATGATCCCAGGGTCCTGCAATCGAGCCCCGCATCGGGCTCTCTGCTTTGCAGGGAGCCTGCCTCCCCCTCTCTCTCTGCCTGCCTCTCTGCCTACTTGTGATCTCTGTCTGTCAAATAAATAAAATCTTTAAAAAAAAAAAAAAAAAAGAATATACCTGGGGCACCTGGGTGGCTCAGGTGGTCAGGCATCTGCCTGTGGCTCAGGTCGTGATCTTCGAGTCCTGGAATCAAGCCCCACATCAGGCTCCTGGTTCACCCAGGAGTCAGCTTCTGCCTGTGCCTCTCCCCCTATTCATGCTCTCTCCCTCTCTCTTTTTCTCCCTGTCTCTTTCCCTAATGAATAAATAAAATATTTAAAAGAAAAAACACAAGAATTTCTTTTAGGAATATTTGTGTTTTTAGAGATTACTTGTAGTTTGGGCCACAATTCCTTTGATCAGTTTCTTTCCCGCTGTTTGTTAGGATTTTTTGATAAAGCTCATGAACACCAAATGCATTTGGCTGGAGCTAGTAGACAGCTTGCCTGGTGTAGATGACAGGGACATTTCTTGTTTATTTACTATGTCTAGATTTAGTAAGTCTGGATAGTTTCAGAGCTCTGGCTCAACATCAGATTTTCTTTTCTCCCTTATGGTTACTGAATGGCTGCCACAGATCCAGGCATCACATCCTCCTTCCAGGAAAGACAGGAAATGGGCAACCAGGACAGCAAGAATAAGTTTTTCCTCAACTGCCTCGCTTTTTTTTTTTTTTAAATTAAGGAGAGAATCTTTTTCCAGAAGCCCCCCAACAGATGTTCTCTGGTGTCTCACTGACTAAAACAGGGTTACAGGATTACCCTGAAGCAGCAAAGGAGACTGGGGAAGCGATTTAGCCTGTTCGTTCTCTAGAAAGGAAGATAGGCAAAGGGAATAGCTGTTGGGTGTTCATCTTATGAAAACTAATAATCATCTCATCTTTTAGTTTCAGCTCCAGAATTCGTTTTTGAACATGGCTATCAAACTTATCTGCCCACGGAAAGCAATGAAAACCAGACAGCCACTGTCATCTCTCTCCCTGCCAAGTCCCGTGCCAAAAAGCCCACAGCACCACCTGCTCAGAAAAGGCTTAACTGTTGCTATCCAGGTAAAAGCGGCATTGGGACTAGAGGATGTGACACGTGACAGATCTCGGGGCTCTAACTCGTGAATTCCCGACAACTGGATATAGACATGCTCTAAACTGTTTGGCCTAAAAATCAGAGCCCCCGCCCCACCCCCCCGCATTTACATCATCACATATGACCTATCTCGCTGTCTCTGGTCACCATGCACTTGGACTCTAAGATTTTTTATAGGGGCGCCTGGGTGACTCAGTTGGTTAAGCATCTGCCTTAGGCTCGGGTCATGATCCGGGGGTCCTGGGATTGAGCCCCTCACCGGGCTCCCTGCTCAGTGGGGAGTCTGCTTCTCCCTCTCTGCCTGCCACTCCCCTGCTTGTGCTCTTCCTCCCTCTCTCTCTGTCAAATAAATAAATAAAATCTTTAAAAAAAAAAAAGGCTTTTTACAAACATGGGACAAACAAAAACATTTTCCCATCATTTGGGATCCGGTTCACGATCACACGTTACTTTGAATTTTCCTGTCTCTTCGGCTTCCTTGAATCCTAAATTTTTGTCTTCCACGACCTAGATATTTTTGCCAAGTACAGGCCAGTTATTTTGTAAAGTGTTTCTCAGTTTGGGTTTGTCTGTTACTTCCTCACAATGAGACTTAGGCCCTGCAGTGTGGGCAGGAAGCACAGATGTGATGTCTGTCCTTCTGAGAGCCTCGAATCAGGAAGCACGTGATACCCCGTTGTCCCGCTCACTGTGGGGTTTACTCCTGTCGCTTGGTTAAGGACATTTCTGCCAGGGTTCTCCACCCTTAGGTTACTATGTTTCCCTTTATAATGAATCTTTTCTTGCCTTTTTAAGGTTGCCAGTTCAAGACTGCCTATGGCATGAAGGACATGGAGCGTCATTTAAAAATTCACACTGGTAAGTGGCATTTCTGTGACGTGTATGCCCGGAGCTTCTGCTCTGCGCTAGGAGCCGGGGATCCGGACAAGTCAGACATGTGACAGGCCATGGAACCTCGCTGGTTGTCACAGGAGTACACACACAAATTCAATAAAGATAAGATGCTATTTCCGTACACGATTTTGGCAGAAAGTATATAAAACAATAAAATCCAGTGCTGGGACAGATAGGAGCAAACTTAGCTAGTAGAGGTGTGAACGGCTCCAACCATTTTGACAATTTGCCAGAATTAATTAAAATTTAAATGTGCGTATTCTTATTTTGAAGTGATGGTCTTGTGAATGTGTGTATGTGTCATAATTGATAAAGGAAGAAGGGGAGGAAGAGTCCATTTTTTTAATGTATTTTTACTTTATCGCTGGATACAGAGAGTGTGTGTGTGTGTGTGTGTGTGTGTGATTTTTGCCATTTTGAAGGTAAAATTTAACAAATATTTTCTGTAAAAGGTGAAGGAAAGGGGTGCCTGGGTGGTTCTAGGCTTCTGCCTTCAGCTCAGGTCATGATCCCAGGGTCCTGGGATTGAGTCCCCTGCCGGGTTCCCTGCTGAGCAGGGAGTCTGCTACTCTCTCTCTCCCTCTGTCTTTCCCCGCCTGCTCCTGCACTCTCTCAAATAAATAAATAAAATCTTTAAAAAGAAATAAATAATAAAAGGAAAGGGAAAGATTGACGGTATGCCTGAATGGCTCAGTTGGTGGAATGTGTGACTCTTAATCTTGGGGTCATGGGTTCAAGCCCTATATGGGGTGTAGAGATTACTTAAAAATAAGAAAGAAAGAAAAAACAGTAAAAGGAGGGGAAAAGATTGATGCATGGAAAAGAAAAATGTACTTACTTCTGGTGACTTTAATTTTCTTTAATATATTATGGTTATGTCTCCCAGATTTTTTGAATGGAGAAGAAACTGCATTTAGACTATTTTTAACAAAGCATTGGATACTCATAATTCAAATGAGAGAGTGTGAATGTAGAGAGTATAAATGTGTATAAGGGAGGCATCCACTGACATTTGGCTGCGGTGTCACTAATTGCCCAAAGTCGGCCTCACCTTTGAAGATGAAATCTCAAGCTATGATTTCTGAAATTTGTTGGCCGTGGCTAGTGATGGCCTGGCCACGCTGGGGTCCCCATCCCATTCTAACCAACCTCACGGTGTCACGTCCTTTGGATTTATTCTGATTATCAGAATATTAAGTTTCAAGTGTTGGTAAGCATTCTCGATGTCGCAAAGAAAGAATCTCTCCGTAAGGGTTGGTGGTGAATCCCATCAGTCGAGTGAAGCATAGCACATACATCCTTGCCAGAGTAGAGCGTGGTCATTGTTCACGAGGTCCAGGAAACACTCGAGATGCGTAAGTGAAGCAGTGACCTTAAGTCCGTTTCTGCACATCTTCGGGAAGCACCTTATACATGCCGGTAGCCCAGCTTAGGTCCTGGGATGGTTTCTGCGTGACAGCAGCAACTCCAATAACGTCTTCCAGCTGGAGAGTTGACGAGGTGTCTTTACCTTTGTTACTTTCCGAGAGGAGGGTGTGGCCAGGAGCCGCCCTAGCGGGCTGGTCGGAAATCATCCTTCTGCTCCCGCATCTGGTGGCTGCCCAGTGTGACACGTATACAGCCTGGCGACTACAGGAGCTAATCAGCCGCTGACCATCATTGAGAAATTCTTGTTCGTGGATTTTTAAATTTGACTACTAACATTTTTTTATTAATAAAATTAGAATCTTTCAGGCACCTGGGTGGCTCAGTGGATTAAAGCCTCTGCCTTTGGCTCAGGTCATGATCCCAGGGTCCTGGGATCGAGCCCCACATCGGGCTCTCTAATCAGCGAGAAGCCTGTTTCCTCCTCTCTCTCTCTCTCTCTCTCTCTCTGCCTGCCTCTCTGCCTACTTGTGATCTCTATCTGTCAAATAAATAAATAAAATCTTTAAAAAAAAAAAAGTTAGAATCTTTCATACACTTTGAGGTATATTCTTAAATCCCAGACATTTGCTCTCTGACGGTAGTGATCAGCTTTGGCTGACCGTTCATTTTAGCACTTGGCTATTTGGGAGTTAGCCAAAAGACGTATTTAATGTGTAAAGTAAAAAGGGAAAATCCTGACTCAGAGCCCACTTCCTTATTCGGTATAAGCCCAAAGTCACAGTCTTAGTAGACTACTGTGTCTCATTCTAGAAGACCAATCTTCACCCTAAAAATACACCGAATCTACTTTTTCCATCTCTTATTAAGTTAATATTATATATACCATCCCTGCAAATTGCTGTTAATATTGGTCATCTTTCTACATCAGTAATACATGTCGGCTTCATTCTTTTCGGTGGCCAGGTAGGACACTGGTTCAATAATTGATGGTACCTCCATCCAGTGAAGTCCTTCCACTTTACACATCATGTTGCAGAGATGTAATGATGTGACAAGACAATCGGGATTATTTAATGTGCAAGGAAAGAGTCAATGGGGAGGCCTTGTTGCATTTGGACTCAGAAAAGCAAGATCGTTGTGGGTTCTAATCCCAGTGCTTAAGAGGATGGAGGAAAATCACACACAAATAATTAGAGAGATACCTATGAAAAAATCAGCAGTCATTCATGGGTATTGGGTATGTTAGTGAGTATAGATGAAGCTGCCATGACAGAGAGAGCCCCACCCCAGCTCCCACGCCGTAGGGCTTTATGTCTCTCTCACGTAACTGTCCGGAGCTAAGCAGGAGGTCTAGAGCACGTAGGCGGCTCTGTCGCACGAGATCGGCCAGGACTTACGTTGCTTCTGCGTCATTAAAGCACATCACGTCACGGGATCAGCCGTCTGCAGGCAAGCTGCCTTCACCTGCCCGATCACCCCGTGTCTTGAAAACGGCTGGGAAGGGCGGAAAGAGGAAAGTAAAAGGCAAGCAGTGTCCCTTTGCAGAAGGGACGCGTTGACCCTCTCTGCCCTTTCATTGACAAGGACCGCGCTGCAGCATGATTCCCGGCTGCGGGCCGGGCTGGGGAAGGTAGCCAGGAGCTGCTCAGCCCCGAGCTCCCTGGAAACTTAGAGTGTTTGAGCTTTAGGGTGTATCTGTGGAAAAAAAGGAAAAGGAGAGAACAGAAGGAGACAATGAACAGTTCCTTATTCTCCTTAGTTCTACTTCAGACATTTGAGTCACCTATTTTTAATTGATAAGGAATTCATATGCAGGAAACACCAAGAAATGGCAAGAGGCCAAAAAGAAGAAACTGCCCCCCACAAGATGTTAGCTCTTGGCAAATTTTTCTTTCTAGCTTTTGAAGTTACCTGAATATCCTTCAGTGACCGCGTACTCCTCTCACCATAAAGCTCAATCGCATGTGGGGCGACAGGCTGGGTGTCCACTGACCTTGGCTGGGGATCGGCTGCCTGTGGGTTAGCTGTCTGTCCACTTGCCTTAGCTGGGGTGGTCCGGCTCTGCTCCACAGGCCTCTCATCCTCCTTTTGGACCAGAGTGGGGGGGAGGGGGGTCAGCCTTTTTCTTCTTCCGTGTTGTTTTCTGATGCCTTCTGTGTGTGTGTTTGAAGGAGACAAGCCCCACAAGTGTGAGGTCTGTGGAAAGTGCTTCAGCCGGAAAGACAAGCTGAAGACCCACATGCGGTGTCACACGGGCGTGAAGCCCTACAAGTGTAAGACGTGTGACTACGCTGCGGCCGACAGCAGCAGCCTCAACAAACACCTGCGGATCCACTCGGACGAGCGGCCCTTCAAGTGCCAGATCTGCCCCTACGCCAGCCGCAACTCCAGCCAGCTCACCGTCCACCTGCGATCCCACACAGGTAGGTCCCTCCTGCTGCTCGCACGCTGGGCTCCTCACCGCCGGCTGCTGAAAAGCACCTTAAAGCACTGAGGCACCATCTCAGTACACGAACGGGGGACGTCTGCTCGTTGCACGGTTCGCGGGTTCGCTTTGCGTCCACCCGGAAGAGCCTTTCTCGATGAGGGAAAAAAAACATTGAGCTTATAACCTCATCTCTATCTTTATGCCGCTCTATAACTTATTCACTAGTTAAGCATTCAGTGAGAAGGTGAGCTCCATGAAATCGTGAGAGGAATGTCAACAACGCATTTTTTAATAAATTTCCGCATAGTGTCTGCATTCCGGTCATTTTTGAGGTATACTCAGATGAGTTCAGCCTGGGGCAACTTTGTGGGAAAACACAGCAGGGGAGGCCACTTAACGAGTCATTGACGTTTCCTTCTGGCAAGTGTATTGGTTAGCTCTGGATACGGTGGTGCTGTGTAACAACCACTACAAAACCTCAGTGGCAGATTATAATCGATTATTGCTCACATACTTCTGGTCTAGCCAGTTGGCCAGATACTCTGTTGGTCTTGACTGGGCTCAATCACATGTGGGGCGAAAAGCTGGGTGTCCACTGACCTTGGTTGGGTATCGGCTGCCTGTGGGTTAGCTGTCTGTCCACTTGCCTTAGCTGGGGTGGTCCGGCTCTGCTCCACCTGCCTCTCATCCTCCTTTTGGACCAGTGGGCTACCCGAGGCTTGTCCTTCTCGTGACAGTGGCAGGGGTACAAGCAAGCACATCCAGTGGAGAGGCCCATTTCCAGTGTCTGGTTGCATCCCCTTGGCTGAAGCAGGCTATGTGGTGGGGCCGGACATCAGGGATGGGACTGGGCTCACCTACCGTGGGAAGTCACCACGAGGTTACAGGGCAAAAGCCAGAGATAGGAGGGAGGGTAAAGAATTGGGAACATTTTTGCAAACCACCACAGTCCACCATGCTGTCACACACAACTCGGACAGGTGGATGTAATCACGCCTTCCTAAGACCCACGTAAGTCACACCCTGTCACAGGATCAGGCTCAAACACCAGGATCCCTTGATCTCCACTGGTTCTGGGTATGGCTTCTCTTGACCTAGAGTTCCTTTGAAGGAAAAAGACAAGTCGTCTGTTCCTCCCTTCCTGATGTCTGGTGGTGACACAGAGCCAGGGTAATTCCAGTAATCCCGCTGTCCGGAAAGGGAAGAATGGGAGGCATTTGGCAGTCCCAGCTCCACAGATTTCCAGAATCCCTCTGGGCACACGTCCCCTGGTTCCCGACTCTGCCCGTCGAAGCATCTTCCCATCAGCTGCCTGAGCCACTTCCGAAAAGTTGTGGAAGAAGTACCTTTGCGAAACTTTCTCAGCCTGCTTCCTGCCTACCAAAAGTAGGGCTCTTTTTAGTCAACGGGGATGACGGGTTTGCTGGTAGAGCCACATGCAAAATTTTGTGAGTTTCCTGTGTGTCTGTGTGCCGAAAGCCACGCCCACGATTCTCTCAGAAACTCTCCTTCCTTCTGAAACCCACTGCGGGCACTTTGGCAGATAACCTTCTGTGACTGAATCCCTTGACGTTCCTAGGAATCCTTGTCCAGCTGGAGAAGCTACCTGGCGACAACTTAATTCTTTTGGAGACTTTCATGAAGAACTTGACATTCACACCCCTCATTTCTCATTTGGTCTTACCCCTGAGATCACATCCCTGGATATGACCTCTGTCCCCCGGCTTCTGTCTTACGTTGAAAACCCTTTGCTGGTTGGTGGTGGGAAATGTCACCTAACCCAGCACGTCTTTGGTTTGCTCTATTCTCTCTAAATTCCATTGAGAAAAATGGCCAGTTCGTGTATGAGTTTGTCTCTTCCTTATAGGACCTCATCACATGCCACTCAAAGGCTCTTTGACTATTCTGCCCAGAATTAGTCTCTTTGATCAAGTCCCAGATTCAACAGGTGTGTTATAATCTCTATCTTCTAACTTAACTGCAGATGACAGTTGGACTAAATGTTTGCCATTAAATAGTGCACCTGCCACTTCTTTGGTCTTTTCTTGCCACCCGGTCCCAAAGCCGATGCCGCATATTTTAATTTTCTGTTATGGCAGCACTCTTGTTTCTAGATACCAATCTCTGTATTAGCTCTCTGTTGTCACACTAATGCAGCGTAACAAATTCTCCCACAAAACCTCAGTGGACCCGACGGCATGCCTTTTCTGTCGGCGTTCGGGGGATCCGCTGGGGGTCACCTTGGCAGTTCTGATCTTGGCTGGACTCACACATCTGGGAATCTGCTGGCTGTGAGCCGTCTATCCACTGGGCTCGCCTGCGGGAATCCAGTGCTGCTCCACATTTCTGTCACCCTCCTCCTGGGACCAGCACGCTAAGCCAGCCTTGATCATCTCATGGCAATGGCTGACAGAGGAGGAAGCGAGCAAAGCCCAGTGTTCAAGCCCATCTCAAGCCATTACTTGGATCAAGTCTACTGAAAATACCATCAGCCAGATCCAGTCACGTGATTGTCAAGGCTCATGGCAGGTCATCCTGCCCCTGTCCGGAGACCATGCATAATTGCACATGTGGCAGAGGACATGGCTACAGGGAGGGAGGAGAGATGGTGAGATTTGAGAACATCTTTGTAATCTGCAAAAGCAAGTTAAGACATAGACATCACCGATGGCCAACTGATTTTCTCCAGAAGTCTCCCCCACCTATGTTAGAAGGGCTGAAGCACTCATTTATCCAAGTGGTTCTGAATCATTTTGACTTACAAGGATAGACTTAACCATTGATAGTAGCACCTTCAAGTTGGTCTAGAAAAGGTGAATTTTCAAAAATTTAAACGTGTGCTTATGCGATGTCTCCGTGGACTGTTCATTTCCCTCTTAGGAATCCGTGGCACTTAGAAAATTTTACAAATCATAAAATTAATAGGATTTTGCTTTGATTCTTTCATTGCTTAGATTTTCATCATCAGTGGTTTTCATAGCAAGCTAAACTCAAGAAAGATCTGTCAGCTTACATATATCAGTTGCTTATTCATTCAACAACATTCATTAAGTCCCCACACGGTACTAGACACTGTAAGGATCACGTGGAGGGCAGGAACAGATGTAGTCATTAGCTTTGGAGAGCTCATGGTCCCAGGGAACTATTACTGACCGGTATGCCTCAGTTAAGAAATCTGTGATTTGAAAAATAAAGAAAAAAAAAGATGACAAAGGGATTTGAAACCTTTGCTTTCATATCAAAAAGTGTTGTTAACTCTGCAACTCAGCTGTGAGATTTGGTTATCCGGTGTTTCTGGGTTCCACTTCTGCTGATGGCTTAAAAGAAAAAAAAGGTAAAAAGATTGTCACTAATTTGGGCAGGGATGTAATGGGAAAACCTAGTAGGATATCCTGGAGCAGGGATTCCTCCTTCCACAGACTCCTCCACTCAGGGATCCATGAATAGACTTTAGATGGTCCATGAACTTGGATGGGAAAAAAATTACATCTTCATTTTCACTAGCCTATATTGAAATTGGGCGTGTCCTTCCATTAGGAAAATTGGCAGCTGATCTAAGAATAGTGCATATGAACTTGCCGCCAGCAGAAGTCACAGATCTTTTCATAACAGTTGTTAGAGATCGATCAATATATCATTTATGCTCTTTTCTAGTTAGAAATATTATAGTTACAGATCCTCCACTAGATCTTATTTAACACATTCATAAAGCACACCGAGGGGCACGAGGCTGCCTCAGTTAGTGGGTGGAGCATCCAACTCTTGATCTTGTGATCGTAAGTTCAAGCCCCATGTTGGGTGTAGAGATTACTTTAAAAAAAAAAAAAAGAAAAGACTTTAATAAAGCACACACATTGTTATACCATGAATTTTTTCTTTGAATTTTCTATATAATTCTTTCATTAGACTTGGTTTCTTTTGCACTCTTCATTGATTTTTATTTTAGTTTGCTTTTTGTATTTAATCATTATTCTAAGAAAGGGTCCATGGGCTTCTCTAAACTGCCAAAAAGGAGTTGCTGGCATCAAAGAGGTTAAGAAAAAGATTCCAAGGCCAAGAGTCAGCAAACTTTCTGTAAAAGGCCAAATAGCAAAGGGTTTGGCCTTTGCAAGCCATACAGTCTCTGTCACAATTGCTCACCTCCACCTTTGTAGCACAAAGCAAACATAAGCAACATGTGAACAAATGGGTGTGGCTAGATTCCAATAAAACTTTATTTATAAAACAACAGGCAGTGGGCCACATGTGGCCCACAGGCTATAGCTTACCATTCCTGGTTCTAGAACTTCCTGTGCATGATCTCGGTGGTCTTTAGTCATACAAAGCATGGTTCAAGTTTGAGCTTCTCAGTCTTCTAGAAGCTTGTCAGATTTGCTCCCTGCCTTACTTGCATTTATTAAGCAGCTTATGGTGATGTTTTAGACCTTATGCCAAAGAGCCAGAACAGGAGCCCATCTTTGAGCTTATGGCCTAAGAAAGCAAACATCAATCAGTCACTTGCACAATAATTACCCGGCATCTAAGAATACCATTTTTGGAGCCAGCCTGGGTTGGAAGGAATCCAAGCCCTGCTACGTACTACTGGGTGACCGTGAACAAGTTAATGTAGTCTCTCTAGGCCTCATTTGTACAGTAGTGTTAAGAATAATACCGACAATAGGGGCGCCTGGGTGGCTCAGTGGGTTCAAGCCTCTGCCTTCGGCTCAGGTCATGATCCCAGGGTCCTGGGATCGAGCCCCGCATCCGGCTCTCTGCTCGGCAGGGAGCCTGCTTCCCCCTCTCTCTCTGCCTGCCTCTCTGCCTACTTGCGATCTCTGTCTGTCAAACAAATAAATAAAATCTTGAAAAAAAAATTTTTTTAATTAAAAAAAAAAAGAAGAATACCGATAATCATACCCATCTCGTGGGGATATTGGGATCATCAAATGAGACCACTCTTGTGACGTGCTCAGCAGAGCGCCTACCATCTTGGAAACAACTGAAGAATGTTAGCTGCTACTTTGTTTGCTTCAGCAATACTGGAATGGGCGGGGTCACCCATTTGCTTGAACTCTCAGTGCCTTAGGTGATTCGGATTTGTCATTCATTGAGGAAACAAATTTGGAGTGTCCTGTGCATTCAGATGTTTGCAATTTCACTTTCTCTGCTCATCTTTCAGCGACCATGAATTAAAAAAAAAAAAAAAAAATCAAGCAGCTGGATTTCGTAACTTCACAAGTAAAGAACGCAGCTGGCAATGTGGGATAAATAAATTTTGCGCAATAAACACGTCTTTATTAATAAAAATCTGCATGAAGTGTAAGCTGGGCATTTCAATCGCTTTATAAAAGACTGTTCTGATGAGGGAGCATGGAGCGGACTGTTTCCAAAATGTGTCCTCGAGTCTGTTACAACATGTAACTCAATCAGCATCAATGGATTATGCAAAATTTACACAACTGGGAACCATTAACTAGCAGAGCAGGCACAGTAGCAAAATTGAACCATAGCTTGGTCGTTTTAAAGAACATAAGTGTGTTCACAAACACTATTTTATTTGGGACCACTGAATAGCTCTTTTCAATGTCCCCTTTTTCTTGTGGGTTTTTATAAGGGTGCGGGTGGTTTAGGTTTGGGGAAAGAAAAGAAGCCCCGCCCCCCACGCCACCCCCCCTTTTTTTTTCTCCCAGGGGCTGCTGGCAGCTGCGGTGGGAAAGGCTCCACTCGCCTGCCTTGGTATAAGCGATTGTCTGGTGTGTGCTTCGGGGGGATCCGCTGTGGTTGTTGCCTGCCTGTTCTTATCGAAACTCACCTTGTGTTGACAGGGGACGCCCCCTTCCAGTGCTGGCTCTGTAGCGCCAAGTTCAAAATCAGCTCGGACTTGAAAAGGCACATGCGCGTGCACTCGGGGGAGAAGCCTTTCAAGTGCGAGTTCTGCAATGTCCGCTGCACCATGAAGGGCAACCTCAAGTCGCACATCCGCATCAAGCACAGCGGGAATAACTTCAAGTGTCCGCACTGCGACTTCCTGGGTGACAGCAAAGCCACCCTTCGGAAGCACAGCCGGGCGCACCAGTCGGAGCATCCCGAGAAGTGCTCGGAGTGCAGCTACTCGTGCTCCAGCAAGGCCGCGCTGCGCGTGCACGAGCGCATCCACTGCACCGACCGCCCCTTCAAGTGTCACTACTGCAGCTTCGACACCAAGCAGCCTAGCAACCTCAGCAAGCACATGAAGAAGTTCCACGGGGACATGGTGAAGAGCGAGGCCGCGGAGAGGAAAGACGCGGGCCGACAGAGCAGCCGGCAGGTGGCCAAGCTGGACGCCAAGAAGACTTTCCACTGTGACATATGCGACGCCTCGTTCATGCGCGAGGACTCACTCCGCAGCCACAAGAGGCAGCACAGTGAGTACAATGAGAATAAGAACTCGGACGTGACGGTCCTGCAGTTCCAGATAGACCCCAGCAAGCAGCCGGCCGCGCCCCTCACCGTGGGCCACCTGCAGGTGCCCCTCCAGCCCAGCCAAGTGCCCCAGTTCAGCGAGGGCCGAGTCAAAATCATCGTGGGGCACCAAGTGCCGCAGGCCAACACCATCATCCAGGCGGCGGCCGCCGCGGTGAACATCGTACCCCCCGCCTTGGTGGCACAGAACGCCGAGGAACTCCCCGGGAACAGCCGGCTGCAGATCCTGCGCCAGGTCAATCTGATCGCCCCTCCTCAGCCCTCGGGGTGTCCCAGCGAGGCGGGCGCGATGAGCCAGCCCGCGGTCCTGCTGACCACTCACGACCAGGCCGATGGCGCCACTCTGCACCAGACTCTCATCCCCACCACCCCCGGCAGCCCCCAGGAGGGCTCCGGCAACCAGACTTTCATCACCAGCTCGGGAATTACGTGCACAGACTTTGAAGGCCTTAATGCCTTGATTCAGGAGGGGACAGCTGAAGTGACAGTGGTGAGCGACGGAGGGCAGAACATCGCGGTGGCCACCACGGCTCCGCCTATCTTCTCCTCCTCCTCCCAACAAGAGCTGCCCAAGCAGACTTACTCCATCATTCAAGGGGGAGCCCACCCAGCCTTGCTCTGTCCGGCGGATTCCATACCAGATTAGTACCTAAAAACCAAAAGAAAGGGGGAAAAGGAGTGACAAAACCACGAAGTCCTAAAAATAGAGTTCTGCGAGAGGTTTGCTCTTAATGTTTTGAAGGGTTGTTGTGAAACCCCTCCCCTCGTAATAAATTGTAATTTTATACTGCTTACTATAATTTTTTAAATGCTTGTGATAACGTTGAGACCACCTCTGAGTCGCCGTGTTCGAAGTGTTCTGACTGTTGGGTGTCGCCAAGATGATTCCAATCAGGGGTTGGAATTCAAGGCAGTGAGTAGTGAATACGTTTGTTTTGTCCGGCTTGATTTCCCAGTTCTGAGAAGGGTTTTTTCCAATCTCATTAAATTTGTGTGGGAGATGGGAGACTTCCCAACCTCTCTGAAGTTATCCTTCTGAAACATCCTCCCTCCAAGTCTGGGCTATTACTGTTTTAGTATATGGATACAAATCTATTGGCATGAGGACCATTTTCTACATAATGTTACATGGATACTTGACCCCCCCCCCCAAAAATGTCTAGTGCTAATGAGAAAAAAAAAGGAATGGTTTCCTAATAAATTGATATGTGAGTAAATATACTGAATGTTAATGATTTTTTTAGAGTCACAGTATGACTGGAGCATAGCGGGGTGTGAATTATCCTATAACTAAAGGGAATTTGAAGAAGCAAAGGCTTTTAGTCCTCCGATCGATATGATGCAAATGCCTTACCACCTTCACAGTCATCTTAAGTATGCCTCGTGCTAAAGTGACCCAGTGATACCATTTCCATTTTGAAACTTGAGATTTCTGTTTAGATGCAAATAGGATGTGAGTTCCTATTAACATTTAGGATGGCTTTCTAGGATACTGTTGTTTTAAGTATCAGTATATGTGCCATCCCAGGGACAAGACGAGCGGGATTGGAAAAGCACCTGCGTTTTTCAGAAGCCTGGGCTCTATTGAGGAAAGGGGAATTCAAATATTATTGTTTTAGAATTAAAATGCTGTTTGATCTGTAGGTGGCGCCAGAAAGCAAGCTAGAATTACCCACGCTTGTGAATTACCCAAAGCCCTGAACCAGTTATCTCTGATTTCCAGCCCCTACCAGGATCTTCAACTCACCGTGGGCTCTTAATACATATTGAATGACTGAAACATGCTCTCACAGAGTGTCAGCAAGGATAGGTGAGGAAAGCACATTTAAATGTTACAAGAAGCCTTGCATTATTTTTTAAAGATTTTATTTATTTATTTGACACCGGAGGAGAGAGCACAAGTAGAGGGAGCAGCAGGCAGAGGGAGAGGGAGAAGCAGGCTTCCCACTGAGCAAGGAGCCCCAGGGGGTGCTTAGTGCCAGGACCCTAGAATCATGACCTGAGCCCAAGGCAGTCACTTAACTAAATGAGCCACCCAGGTACCCGGAAAACCCTTACATTTTTACCAGAGCCCTCATCACTTTGACTTTCCTAGCACACAAACATTAAAATTCTCATGCAGATTAGCTCACTTTTACATAAAGATATTACCCATCCCCTCTCCCCTTTTCCTTGGTAATAACAAACTAAGGAAATACACAAAAGGCCATGATGCGGAAACCTTCAGGGTTTGCCTGTTGGAATAGGAAAATCAGCTTCCCTTAGGAAATAGCTGTAAAGTTAGAGTTGTCTCCTTTCTTTCTTTGATCCTCAGTATTTGAACACAGGGCAGGAGGATTGCCACAATTTATTTTCATATTAGTCATGGCAATAATGAGTCATTAACTGGTTTGGCAAGAAAATGAAAAAGCTTGCAGCATGCTAGGTTAATATTTTAATAATTTCACTGCTTTAGGATTATTGCTACAGCTCTTTTTTTTTTTTTTAACTGAGAAGGAGAGCACTAACTGGGGGTGCATGGAGGGGTAGAGGGTGAGGGAGAGAGAAGCTTAAGCAGGCTCCAACACCAGCGCAGAGCCTGACACGAGGCTCTGTCTCAGGACCCTGAGATCATGATCTGAGTCAAAACCAAGAGTCAGATGCTTAACTGACTGCACCACCCAGGTGTCCTGCCTACAGCTCTTAAAGAAACTATTTAGCCGTTCAGTTTTAGCCAGGAAATTTCTATTGTCATGAACCTGTTTTCTAGATCTTTCTTTCCAGAATGCCCCTTTCTTCAAATTTTAAAGGATTTTTTTCCCCCTGATTAGAAATGTAACGTGCATTCAAGGTCGAAAAGATGCAAAACACATTATATTACTTTAAAAAATTAAAGTTGGGGCACTTGGGTGGCTTAGTCAGTTAAGCATCTGACTCTCGGTTTCTGCTCAGGTCACGATCTTGGGGACAAGGGGTCAAGCCCCACCTCGGGCTCTGCACTCATTGTCAAGTCCGCTTGAGATTCTCTCTCCCCCTTGTCCTTCCCCCAACCCCCTGTACATCCTCCCTCTATAAATAAATAAAATGTTTCTTTCAAAAAATAAAATCTTTCTTTCAAAAAATAAAAATTTAAAAAATTTGAAATTAAAGTTACTAGTAATCTTACTATCCAGACATAAAAACTGTAACCATGTTGATGGATTTCCTTTTTTAATGGACTCCCTTTGTTTCTATGTTATGTACGTATGGTTTCTACTCCAGTTACAGAATTGGGTTTGAATCGAGCATACTATTTTCTGTTTATATATTTCCTTTTATATATTTGTATCTCCAGCTAGCTGCTCCCCTCCATACACACCTATACATGCATACACACACGTGCACACACACACACACACACACACACACAGAGTTGGATTTTTTTTAACAAACCACAACGGCAAAATCTGTTCCTTATAATAAACTCTATGCAGAATTGTACAAAAACCAAGCCAGTCGTCTCCAGCACCCTTCCTATTCTCCTTCTACCCAAGGTTAGTAATGTTAAGTTTTCTCCGTGTTCAGACTGACTTACACAGACTCAAAACAATAATGTAGAAAAGGTTTTTCCCTATTTTTCTAGTATTGTACCATACTGCGTCTGCTCTTACTATCCACATATGCACACGACTGCGGGTGAATACATCTATCTCTAATGTTTTTCTAAGCAAAAGGTAGTAGTGGAGACATACCGTGCATTATTCAACCCTCTCCCTACTCGTGGATATTCAGGTTGTTTTGTTTTCCTTTCGCATGAAAAACAGTAGCAATCACTCTCCTGCACAATTGCCCACATTCAGTTGTGCTTTTGGAGTTACAGTGAGTGTCTGTAGTTTATACTCGCATATGGATTCAGATTGCTTTGTTTGAAATGTTGCCTCCTCCGTGGTGCGGGCCCCAACGATCACCAGTTCTGGCTGTTAGCAGTCTTTCCAAGTTTTGTCAGTCTGACGAGTAAAATGCGCCGTCTGGGCTCTATGCATTTCCCCAGCTGGTGTTTGGATCTGCATTTCCGTGACATCTCTATATAGACTTGTTGATCATTGGCATTTTTCCGGTCTGTGAACCTAAAACGCATTCTCCCTCATGTTTCTCCTTGGGTCGTTGGTCACTGGGAACACAAACCCCGTGTCTGTCACACTTTGTCCCCTCCTGTCCTTTGTCTTCGGACCGTTCCTGTGGTGCCATCACCTCACAGAAAGAACTCTCTTTTCCTATAGTCAGCCTTCGGGTGCATCACTTAGGGCTCCTGTTTTTTCTAGGACGGTCACCTCTTCCCCTGAGATGAAAAAAACTGTTTGTTTGTTTTTTCTTTAATATATGTGTTGTTTGTTTTTAGTTAGCAACTTACTGCAGCAAAAATTCCATGCCCATATGACATGGGAATTTGGGAGCCCCCATATGCCAGGACCATTTTTTAAATAAAATATTATTTTCCTTTCTATGGAAATCCTAATTTCACCTGTAAATGGAAGTTCTCAGATACACTTAATTCTGCTTCTGGAAGCTCTGCTGTGTCTCACTGATCTTTATATCTTCTCTGGTTTGCCAGCAGCACACATTTTATTATAATAGCATTAAGGCGAGCCTTACTGTCTTTTAGAATCACAAAGCCTCCCTCTAGCTATTCTTTTCCAGAATTTTCTTAGCAATTCCTAGATATTCATTCTTTTAAATGAACTATCATTTTATCCAGTAGTTCTGAAGAGCCCCCCAAAAAAACCTTTTGAGAATTTTTATTAGAAATGGATCCATGTGATGTTGAACTTCTACAAAGAATGACTTTTTAAAATATGTTAAGTCTTATGCCCAAAAACCTTTATTCAAATCCTTTATTCAAAACCTTTATTCAAAACCATTATTCATATAGTTTTCTTCATATACAATCTGTTCTTATGACATGAGGCCTATATTTCCTTATTATTCTATCATTTTATTGTCATTATAAATGGGATTTTTCCAGGTTAAAATAGTTGCAAACATATAATGAATAGCTGTATTTGGTGTATTTGCCTATATTGAGCTCCCTTAGCAAAAATTCTTATTAATTGGGGCGCCTGGCTGGCTCAGTTGGTAGAGTGTGAGCCTCTTGATCTTGGGGTTGTAAGTTCAAGTCCCATATTGGATGAAGCAATTACTTAAAAACAAAATCTTTAAAAATTTTTTCTTATTAATTAACAATATTTATTTATTAGAAACTCCTGGTCTCTGATAAATATAACTTATAATGGTTATGATACAGTCATCTCATTTCCAGGTTGTTTTTTCTTGTAATATTTATACTATTTCAGTTGTTTCCTTGTCCCATTGTAATTAGCCTCAGCCTTCAAACAAAGCTGATACAGCTGACATCCTTTTGTGTCTCCAGTTTTAATATGAACAGCTTTAGAATTTCCTGGGTTAATATAATATGCACTGGCCCTTTGAGTGGTGGTTTTTCTAGGACCTGGGTCATTTTCTTCTACAGCCGTTTTCACTTAGAGTTTGTATCAGGGTAAGTTGCTGAGTTGTATCAATTACCTTTTCAGTATCTTTTGACAACTCCTTGGGTTTGGGACTGAAGTCTGTGGATGTAGTGAACTTGTATAGCCTGGTACGAATCACCTTGCATTCCTGAACAAGCCCTGGGTCGTGTTGGCTTATTCTTCTAACAAACACACTGCTCGGTTTGTAATTAACGGTATTTTGCTTGAAAGTTGTATGACTCTATCTGTGAGTGCAGTTGATCTCTGGGATTCTTTCTCAGGCTCTGATTTTTGCTTGTTTGTTGTAGGTGATGCTACTCTGGATATAATCTGGGGCTCTTCCCTTCTTTTTCAACCATCTAGCAATAGCTTTGCTATGTCGGGAATGATCCATTTAAGATGTAGTCTTCGTCCCTCTCTTGTGGCCCATCCTTAAAAAAAAAAACTTCCCTACTTTTTCCACAATGACCAGTCTGCGTTTTACAGCCCATGTGGCTCAATTTTGGTCATTTTTGTTTTGCAAAATGAAAAATTACTCACTTTGCTCTGGATTTCACATTCCGTTTAATATCCTCTTAAAATGAGTTTTAAATCTTTGGCATTTTGAGGGGTCTATCAGCTTTCTTATGGCTATTGGTTTCGGACGGTAGTGGTCTCAGACCCGGGCAGGGTTTCTGTTTTTGTTTTCTTGTATTGTCAGTCTTCTCCTTAGTTTGTCAAAGGGTTTATCTATTTTTCATTTGTATTAAAGTAAAAGCAAAAATACTCGTGTGGAAGCTTTTGCTGTTAGTTACTCTTTTCCCTCCTCCATTTTATTCATTTCGGCTTTTCTCTTTTTATTAATCTTCCTCCTGCTTTTCTTTCTGTTTATTTTCTTATTCTAAGTTCCTCTAAGTTCGCTGATTTTGAGCCTTTCATGATGAAAGCATTTAAAGCTACGTATTTTCCACGGTGACCTCACCCAATGTTAGAAGATCATTTTTTAAAAAGTGCAATCATGAGTGTCCTACAAATGTAAAATGTTAGTGGGTGAACTGTCATGAAGATATTAATGAGGGCGTCGGTTTCAGCAGGCTCCGACGGGCTCACAGGAGAATTCAGTGCATGTTCAGTTACATAGGCAGCCGGAAATTCACACGCATACAGAGCGGCTCAGTGTCTCCACGGCAACATCCGGGCTTTCCGCCGGGACAAAGTGCGTTCACGTTCCTGTGGATGAGTTGTTTGCCTTATTATATGTTTCTGTGCCTCAGAAGGTTGTAAAATATCTCGAAAACAATGAAAGGCACGAATGTCCAAAGAATTAGGTAACCCAGAGCAGAGAAGACATAAGACACCCAATCTTTCTTTTTTGCCTATTTTGGGGTCTTTCAATAATGTTCACAATAGGGGCTCCTGGGTGGCTCAGTGGGTTAAGCCTCTTCCTTCAGCTCAGGTCATGATCTCAGGGTCCTGGGATCGAGCCCCACGTCGGGCTCTCTGCTCAGCAGGGAGTCTGCTTCCCTCTCTCTGCCTGCCTCCCTGACTACTTGTGATCTCTCTGTGTCAAATAAATAAAATCTAAAATATTTTTTAAAAATTTTTTTAAAGTTCACAAAATCCATATTCCTGTAGATTTGTATATGAAGTATCCTTCTTTTATAAGTTTCTAGATGCTTTGCTATTTCAGTTTCAGGGTGGGTTGCTTGGTTTGGTGGGTTGTCCAGACAGAATCCAAGGGTTATAGAAAGGGACGTTTCTTATTTTTCAAGTAGTTACAGTGTGGAAAACTGTATTTGGAATTGTAGTTTCTGATATTCATGGGCCTGAGGATGTAATCTGTGAAAATACATACATTTTGTAATGTATTAGTTTATTTTTTAATAAGATTTTATTTATTTACTCGAGAGAGAGAACACGTGGTGGGGGCGGGGGCAGAAGGAGAAGGAGAAGCAGTCTCTCTGCTGAGCAGGGAGCCCGGGTGCCCCGGCCGGGCTCCATCCCAGAACCCTGGGATCATGACCTGAGCCGAAGGCAGACGCTTAACTGACTGAGCCACCCAGGTGCCCCTGTAATTTATTAGTTCTTTCTATGGCCATGCATGTGACCAGTTTTTGCTATGATTGACAGGCATCTATGAAATAAGCATGTTGAAAAGAAAAATTAACATTCTAAATAAAATCTTTAAGGGCACCTGGGTGGCTTGGGTCATGATCCCTGGGTCCTGGGATCGAGCCCCACATGGGACTTCCCTGCTTAGTGAGAATTTGCTTCTCCCTCTCCCTCTGCCCCTCCTCTACTCATTCTCTCTCTCTCGCTCTCAAATAAATAAATAAAGTATTTAATAAATAAATAAAATCTTTTTTAAAGAGGCAGTGGGGCGGGGCGCCTGGGTGGCTCAGTCCATTAAGGGCCTGCCTTCGGCTTAGGTCATGGTCTCAGTCAGGGTCCTGGGACTGAGCCCAGCACCCACACCGTCCAGCATCCATCCAGCTCCCTGCTCAGTGGGGAGTCTGCTTCTCTTTCTCGCTCTGCTCTTCCCCTCCTCCCGCCCCCACAACTCATGTGCACTCTGTCTCTCAAATAAATAAAATCTTTAAAAAAAAAAAAAAAGAAGCACATTGACTTAATTATTCAGTTCTCATCTTTTCTGCTTGATAAAGTTTAAAAGAAGTATTTGTAAACCTCTCAGCATGGTTATCTTTTTTTAAACCAAGCTTTTCTTATATCTACTAGGGTGTTTTGTCTTATTATACCTTGCCCTATGTTGTGTGAGGTGTATGAGTTCGTGGTTATTATATGTTCTTTGTCGATTTTACATTTTTTGCCTTTTTTCTATACCTATTCTTTCCATTCAGTAGCTTTTGACTTTACATTATTATGCTTTATCTCTTGATAATATTCTAAGCCCTGCTTTATATTTATTTACATTTATTTTTATACATTTTATACAGTATTTTATACATTATTTTTATATATTTATACATTATATTTATTACATTTATTTATTTACTCTTGCCTACTCTGTTAGTTAAGATCTTTCTTTTATCAGCTTCCCTTTGTCTTTGGTAGGAGAAGTCATACTGTTTGCTTTTATCATAGTCACATAGACTTCATACATTCACTTCTGTCTTATCAAATATTTACTGTTTATTAAACTTCATGATTTTTTTCTTTTTCTTTCTAGCCTTTTCCTCTTCTCTTGAAAGTTCCTGCCTATGTCTCCATTCTGCTAACAGTTACTTTCCAAACTTTACCAATTATTTGTAAGTTTACTTTTCTCTAGTGCCGTCTCAAATATAAATAGTAACCATGCCCCCACCTCCCACTAAAAATCTCATTCCCCCATGACAGGAGGCCTTTGAACCTCATCTCTTGCTGCAAGCCCCTCTCCCCAAATCCCAAATTTTGCTAAGACAGTTCATGAGCTTCTTTCCAAGCTTCCGCTAAGTTTTGTCCTGTGGTTTGTCTCGTAATTCCTGTGTTACCTTCACCCACTTAGATCTGGCCAAAGATGACGATGGTCATTGTCTGCCATCGTTTCTCACATATTCTTCCTCTTCCCTGTTTCGTGTCTTTACTCTGATCTTACCGTTACCCCGTGAGAGTGAGTTCTTGAGTGTATCACTTAGAACAGGCACCTCGGTTGGTGTTTCTTTCATCCTGGCAGATGAATGATACCTTTGGGCGTAGGATTCTTTTCTCTTCGGTAATCTTCGAATTCTGTTCTAGTGGAGATGGAAGGTGTAATCCCATCTCATCCAGTTCTGAGGTGCCTTAGATCTGGTGACCAGCCACGTTGAGACAAACTGTCAGTGTTGCTAGAAAAACAAGTGGGGACTCACCTCACTCACCTCAGCCAGCCGGAATGAGAGAACCAGATTCTGAAGCTTCCAGAATAGGGAGAGGGTCTTGAACATGGGGCTTGAATGTTAGAATGTAGAAAATTATTTTGTTGCTCATCTCCTCCTACTTCTCAGCAAAAAAGTTATGGTTCTGTAATTTGAAGTTTACATTTTTTATTCCTTATGACCATACAGCGCCAAGCTTTTTTTTTTTTCTAATTGAAGTGTAATTGACATAGAATATTATATTAGTTTCAGGTGTACAGCATAGAGATTTGTTACGTATATATATATTACAAAATGGTCACCACCGTAAGTTTAGTTACCATCGGTCACTATATATTCTCTGTGCCGCACAGTAGATCCCCATGTCTTATTTATTTTATAACCGGGAGGGGGTACCTCTGAATCCCCTCCACCTAGTTCGTCCAGTCCCCCACCCCGCTCCCATCTGGCAACCATCAGTTTGTTCTCTGTATTTGTGAGTCTATTTTGTTTGTTCATTTGTTTTTGGGGTTTAATATGTGAGATCATATGATATTTGTCTTTCCCTCCCTGGCTCATTTCATTTAGCATAATTCCCTCTAGGTCCATCCATGTTGTCACAAAAAGCAAGATTTCATTTTTTGTGGCTGAGTAACACATATACATCACCTATATATTATACCAAATCTTTATCCGTTCATCTATTGATGGACACTGAGGTTGCGTCCGTATCTTGGCTGTTGTAAATAGCTCAGTGAACACACGGGTGCCAGTGTCTTTTTGAACTCGTGTTTTCATTTTCTTTGGGTAAATACCCAGAAGTGGAACTGCTAGATAATATGATAGTTCTATTTTCAGTTTTTTTAAGGAAACTCCACAGTGTTTTCCATAGTGGTTGCAAGAATTTATATAGAGCTCCAAGCTTTAAACACTTTTTCCATACCAGCTCATCATTAGAAACCATTTCTGGGGGCGCCTGGCAGACTCAGTCAGAGAACCACGTGAGTTTCATCTTGGGGTCATGAGTTTGAGCCCCACATTGGGTGTAGAGATTAGTTAAATAAGTAAACTCTTAAAAAAAGAAGGAAACAACTTTTTTGATGGTATGCTGTAAATAACATAAATATATTATGCATTTTGATAATTATTAAATATATGGAAAATTTTACTGGCAATAAATATCTTGATGAGATAGGCCTACTTTTTAATCAGCTTATTTATATAACCTTGATGAATATTACCTTTCTAAGAACAAATTATTTTTTTTACCAACTGCTAGAAGAAGACACAAGTAATTTTTAGTTATTCTCTTTCTTCTTGATGTAAAGTCTGAGAAGTCTCTTCCATATAAATAAGGATATGGAAAGAGAAATTGTATTGTTACAGCGATGCTTCTCAACTATTTTATTTTATTTTATTTTATTTTTTTATTTTTTTTAGATTTTTGTTTATTTGTTTGACAGAGAGAGAGATCACAAGTAGGCAGAAAGGCAGACAGGGAGAGAGGGGGAAGCAGGCTCCCTGCTGAGCAGAGAGCCCGATGTGGGGCTCGATCCCAAGACCCTGGGATCGTGACCTGGGCTGAAGGCAGAGGCTTAATCCACTGAGCCACCCAGGCGCCCCTTCTCAACTATTTTAATTCCTTCCAAATGATGTGCTAGAAAATCACGTAATGATCAATCATAACTAAGTGGGTCAATTTTGTGAAAAGCAAATAACTGAAAGTCATCTGGGACTTCTCTCCCTGGGCAGGGAACGCTTTCTCCACACTGACACCATGATTTCCAACATTTTGTCTCTTTTTTTTTTTTTTTTTTGGTACCAGAGATTTTATAGTTCCATGCATTGATTTGCTGCAGATTATTCATGGGGAGCCACCTTCTGGTATGTTCTTAAATGATCAATTTTAGGAAAAAGGACATACAAAAAACAAGAATCTGATAATTGATTTCTTTAATCATGCCCTTGAAAAACCTTTGTATATGGCCAAAATACAAGAATCTTAATGGAAGTCCCTTGCCTTAGAGCAGTGGTTCAGCTTTCGGTGTAAAGAGCCAGATAGTAAATATGTTCGGCTCTGCGGGCCACATGGTCTCTGTTGCAACTATGTACTCCGCTGCGGAACACGGAAGCCATAGGTAGTATGTGAAGGAGTGGGTGTAGCCGTGTGCCAATAAAACTTTATTTATGGGCATCAAAATCTGAATCTCCTAAACTGTTCACATGTCAGGAAATATAATTTTTCTTTTGTTTTTTTTTTCAACCATTCCCCCCAAAAAATGTGAAAACCATCCTTAGCTTACAGATCGTACAAAGACAGGCACTGGGCGATAGTTTGCCAACTCTTGATCTGGACCCTGCACGTGGTAATATTTATTAAATAAATGGCAGTAATGATTTTCAGTGATAAAAGCTAGTACTTACTGGCTCCCGACGTGCCAACACAGGGCTGAGTGCTGTACACAGTAATCTCGTTTAATGACCCCCAATAGCCCATGAGGGAAGTGCTGTTATCACCCACATTGTGCTGAGAAGGATATGTTTCCCAACTTGCCTAGTGTAAGAATCACCTGGAAAGCGTGTTAAAATGCCCACAGCCACAGCCCAGCTCTGGAAATTCCAATACAGTGCCTCTGGCCGGGGTCCTGATAATCGGTGTTTGAAATCTAGTGCCTCTGGAGATTTTTCTGATCCAGGCAGTTAAGAAATACTAAGGTATTGAGCCAGAGGCTCAGAGAAGGTAAAAGACCTGCTTAGGAAAAAATTAAAAATTTAAAAATTTAAAATTTAAAAAAAAGAGAGATACGGTCAGGGTCACACAGCTATTAGCAGTAAGAGGTCTAAACCTAGAGCCAGCATCAAACCACCTGCCCTTGTTCTTTTTTTTTTTTTTTTTAAGATTTTATTCATTTATTTGATAGAGACAGAGAGAGGGGAGGAGGGACAGAGGGAGAGGGAGAAGCAGACTCTCTGCTGAGCAGGGAGTCTGATGCGGGGCTCCATCAGAGGACCCCGAGATCATGACCTGAGCCACAGGCAGACACTTAGCCTCCTGACCCACCCAGGCCCCCACCTGCCCTTCTTCTCACCAGCATGTTTTCGGGAGTCATGACCTTCAGCCAACTTGCCAAATGGCTTATGTGCAGGAATTCAAACCCAGGGATCTCGGTGGGATCCTAAGTCGGACTGGGTAGCCGTTTCTTTCTCTCCTGCGAACCCGCCCCATTGTGAATGACAGATCCAATTGTGGGGCACCTTAGTTTACAGTATAATTTGGGGAATTCAAGTTAATGTCTTTGCTGTGAGCTTGTGCACACCAGAATGCCTCCGTTCTGTGCTCACCGTTGCTCTGCCGTCCTCCATCCCGCGGAGCTGGTGTCCACAGGCCGGCTGCCATTGACTTTCCCATGGGTCCTCTTGAGGAGACCAAGAACCCAAGGGTTGTGTCCTGAATCACGGCCCCTGCCAGAATCCTCACTACTGATGCTTTTTCTTTTTCGAATTCACCCATTTTTGGTTTAGGCTTCAGAAGAATTCTCCTCCGAGCCCTGGGCCTTTCCACCAGGGGACTTCCTGACCGTACACATCAACTGCAGGTTCAAGGAGCTCAGGCCGTAGAGGGTGAACTCTTGTGGAAAGTGACCCTTCACTCTTTAAAACGCTGTTTCACTACCTAGTTCTGTGCTTTCGGCAGGCTGGGGAGGCAGGAGTCACGTGACCTGTGCAAGGTCACCCTGCTGGTGACCGGCCGGACGGCACCGGAGCCCAGCCAGCGCCCTCCACACCTTGTTACTTCCTTCCCCAGCACTGAGTGTCTCCCCGGTGGGTAGGGGTCCCTTTTGCCCTCTGTTTGGTTTAGCTTTCCAATTTTGCTCGGTGCCTCTGACTTCATCCTGCTGTGAGAGCAACAGGGCGCCCCACCCCTGCAAGTCCCCAAACCAGAGAACACAAGCTTCAAGGAAGGTTACAGTTTAATCTTGAGTTATTAGGAGCCAACAGGGTCACATTGCCATGTCCTGGACTGTGGGTGCTTTTCCGTGCATAAGTCCCCTCCCTACACACACACACACACACACACACACACACACTTAAACATTTAAAATTATATTTTACAACCATGGGGGTACAGAGATGGGTAATCCAGAATGGATCACATTCAATTGGTTTTTTTTTTAATATCGAAAGAAATGAAAGCACTTTCACGGACTCCTCACAGAGCACGATGCCTACTGAGCCTAATGGAAAATGGGGCTAGGGGATGGTTATCAGCATGAGGACTGCAAGAGAAGATTCGTTCTACAGGGAGAAGAGATAGGTTGGGTGGACAAATAATTTACTTATCTTTGTTTTGCCCTAGTTAATTTTTTTTACAAAAACTTTCCTTTTTTTATTTTTGTATTCTTTATTTAAATTCGGTTTAGGGCATGTGGGTGGCTCAGTGGGTTAGGCATCTGCCTTCAGCTCAGGTCATGATCCCGGAGTCCTGGGATCAAGGATTGAGCCCTGTGTCTGGCTCCCTGCTCAGTGGGGAGCCTGTTTCTCCCTCTCCCTTTGCCCCTCCCCACCGTTCATGCTCTCCCTCTCTCTCAAATAAATAAATAAAATCTTTTTAAAAAATAAATAAACAAGTAGGGGTGCCTGGGTGGCTTAGTGGGTTAAAGCCTCTGCCTTCAGCTCAGGTCGTGGTCCCGGGGTCCTGGGATTGAGCCCCACATTGGGCTCTCTGCTCAGCGGGGAGCCTGCTTCTCCCACTCCCCTCTCTCTGCCTGCCTCTCTGCCTACTTGTGATCTTTGTCTGTCAAATAAATAGATAAGGATCTTTAAATAAATAAATAAATAAATAAATATAAATTCAATTTAGTTAACATGCACTGTGTTATTAGTTCCAGGAGTAGAATTCAGTGATTCATCAGTTGCAAACAACACCCGGTGCTCATTCCATCAAGTGCCCTCCTTCATGCCCATCATCCAGTTATGCCATCCCTCCCCACCCCCCTCCAGCAACCCTCAGTTTGTTCCCCAGAGTTCAGCATCTCCTATGGTTGGCCCTTCCCCTATGTTCATCTGATTTGTTTCTTAAGTTCCACATATGAGTGAAATCAAATGGTATTTGTCTTTCTCTGATTTATTTCACTTAGCATAATACCCTCTAGCTCCATCCATGTCATTGCAAATAGCAAGATTTCATTCTTTTTGATAGCTGAGCAATATTCATATATATATATATATCTCACTTCTTTATCCATTCATCTGTTGATGGACATCTGAGCTCTTTCTATTGTTTGGCTATGGTAGACATTGCTGCTATAAATATTGGGGTGCACATGCCCCTTCAAATCATTATGTTTGTATCCTTTGGATAAATACCTAGTAGTGCAATTTCTGGGTCATAGGGTAGCTCTATTTTTAACTTTTTGAGGAACCACCATACTGTTTTCCAGAGTTGCTGTACCGGCTTGCATTCCCACCAGCAGTGTAAGAGGGTTCCCCTTTCTCCACATCCTGGCCAACATCTGTTGTCTCCACCGTTCAGAAGGGCTAATTTTAGTGCGAGGTGGTATCTAGTGGTTTTGATTTGTCTTTCCCCAATGCCAAGTGATGTGGAGCACTTTTTCATGTGTCTGTTGGCCATTTGTATGTCTTCTTAGAAGAAATGTCTGTTCATGTCTTCTGCCCATTTCTTGACTGGATTTTTTTTGGTTTTTGGGTGCTGAGTTTGATAAGTTCTTTATAGATTCTAGATGCTAGATGCTAGCCCTCTATCTGACATTTGCAAATAACTTTTCCCATTCTGTCCGCTGTCTTCTGGTTTTGTCTACTGTTTCCTTTGCTGTGCGAAAGCTCTTTATCTTGATAGAGTCCCCATAGTTTATTTTTGCCTTTGTATCCCTTGCCTTTGGCGATGCATCTAGCAGGAAGTTGCTGCAGCCAACGTCAAGGAGGTGGCTGCCTATGTTCTCTAGGATTTTGATGGACTCCTTCACATTTAGATCTTTCATCCATTTTGAGTCTATTTTTCTGTATGGTATAAGAATGTGGTCCAGTTTCATTCTTCAGCACGTGGCTGTCCAATTTTGTCAACACCGTTTAATGAAGAGACTGTCTTTATTCCATTGGACATTCTTTCCTGCTTTGTCAAAGATGTGTTGACCACAGAGTTGAGGGTCCATTTCTGGGCTCTCTATTCTGTTCCACTGATCTATGTGTCTGTTTTTGTGCCAGTACTGTACTGTCTTGATGATTACAGCTTTGTAATAGAGCTTGAGGTCCAGAATTGTGATGCCACCAGTTTTGGTTTTCTTTTTCAACATCACTTTGGCTATTTGGGGTCTTTTCTGGTTCCCTCCAAATTTTAGGATTGTTTGTTCTAGCTCTGTGAAAAATGTTGATGGCATTTTGATAGGGATTGCATTGAATGTGTAGATTACTTTAGGTAGCATAGATCTTTTAACAATATTTGTTTTTCCAAACCATGAGCATGGAATGTTCTATTTCTTTGTGTCTTCCTCAATTCCTTTCTTAAGTATTCTATAGTTTTCAGAGTACAGATCTTTTACCTCTTTGGTTAGGTTTATTCCTAAGTATCTTATGGGGCTTGGTGCCATTGTAAATGGGAGTGATTCTTTGATTTCTCTTTCTCCTACCTCATCGTTAGTGTATAGGGATGCAACAGACTTCTGTGTATTGATTTTATATCCTGAAACTTTGCTGAATTCCTGTATCAGTTCTAACAATTTTTTGTTGAAGTCTTTTGGGTTTTCATGTTGTCTGAAAAGAGTGAGAGTTTGACTTCTTCTTTACCAATACAGATGCCTTTTATTTTTTTCTGTTGTCTGATTGCCGAGGCTAGAACTTCCAGTTACTATGTTGGACAACAGTGGTGAGAGTGAACATCTCTGTCCTGCTCCTGACCTTAGGGCGAAAGCTGTTTCCCCCCGTTAAAAATGATATTTGCTGTGGGTTTTTTGTATATGGCTTTTATGATATTGAGGTATGTTCCCTCTCTCCCTATACAGCAGAAAGTTTTTACCAAGAAAGAATGCTGTATTTTGTCAAATGCTTTTTCTGCATCTGTTGAGAGGATCATATGGTTCTTATCCTTTCTTTTATTAATGTGGTGTAGCACATTGATTTGTGGGTGATAAACCCCCCTTGCAGCCCAGGAGTAAATCCCACTTGATCGTGGTGAATAATCCTTTTAATGTACTGTTGGATCCTATTAGCTAATATCTTGGTAAGAATTTTTGCATCCATGTTCATCAGGGATATTGGTCTTTAATTCTCCTTTTTAAGTGGGGTCTTTGTCTGGTTTTGGGATCAAGGTAATGCTGGCCTCAGAATAAGTCTGGAAGTTTCCGTCCATTTCTATTTTTTTAAACAGTTTCAGAAAAATAGGTATTATTTCTTCTTAAATGTTTGGCAGAATTCCACTGGGAAGCCATGTGGCCCTGGACCCTTATTTGTTGGGAGATATTTTTCATTTTTTTAAGAGATTTTATTTATTTATTCATGAGAGACAGAGAGAGAGGCAGAGGCAGAGGGAGAAGCACTCTGCAGGGAGCTCAATGTGGGACTTGATCCCAAGACCCTGAGATGACGACCTGAGCTAAGGATAGACACTTAATCAACTGAGCCACCCCAGCACTCAAGATGAGAGATTCTTGAATCCTGATTCAATTTGTTTGCTGGTTATTGGTCTGTTCATGTTTTCTATTTCTTCCTCTTTCAGTTTTGGTAGTTTATATATTTCTAGGAATGCATCCATTTCTTCCAGATTGCTAATTTGTTGGCATATAATTGCTCATAATATTCTCTTATAATTGCTTGTATTTCTTCGGTGTTGATTGTCATCTCTTCTCTTCCATTCATGATTTTATTTATTTGGGTACTTTTGCTTTTCTTTTTGATTAGTCTGGCCAGGGGTGTATCAATCTTGTTAATTCTTTCAAAGAACCAGCTCCTAGTTTTGTTGATCTGTTCTACTGTGTTTTTTTAATTTCTGTGTCATTGATTTCTGCTCTAGTCTTTATTATTTCTCTTCTCCTTCTGTATTTAAGCTTTATTTGCTGTTCTTTTTCTGCCCCTTGAGGTGTAAGGTTAGGATGTGTATTTGAGACTTTTCTTGCTTCTTGCAGAAGGCCTATTTTGCTATATACTTCCCTCGTAGGACCACCTTTGCTGCATCCCAAAAGTTCTGAACTGTCATGTTTTCATTTTCTTCTGCTTCCATGTATATTTTTAATTCTTCTTTAATTTTCTGGTTTGCCCACTCGTTCTTTAGTAGGATGCTCTTTAACCTCCATGTACACGTGGTCCTTCCAAATTTTTTCTTACAGTTGACTTCAAGTTTTATAGGATTGTGGTCTAAAAATATACAGGGCATAATCTCAGTCTTTTTGTACCTGTTGAGACCGGATTTGTGACCCAGTATATGATCTGTTCTGGAGAATGTTCCATGTGCACTCGAGAAAAATGTGTGTTCTATTGCTTTAGGAGGAAATGCTCTAAATATATCTGTTAATTCCATCTGGTCCAGTGTGTCAGTCAAAGCCCTTGCTTCCTTCTTGATCTTCTGCTTAGATGATCTGTTTACAAAAGTTCTTAGGATATCATTTATATAGGGGCACCTGAGTGGCTCAATGGGTTAAGCCTCTGCCTTCAGCTCAGGTCATGATCTCAGGGTCCTGGGATCAAGGCCCATATCAGGCTCTCTGCTCAGCGAGGAGCCTCCTTCCCCCCCTCTCTCTGCCTGCCTCTATGCCTACTTGTGATCTCTGTCAAATAAATAAAATCCTTTTTGAAAAAAGATATCAGGGGCGCCTGGGTGGCTCAGTGGGTTAAAGCCTCTGCCTTCGGCTCAGGTCATGATCCCAGGGTCCTGGGATCGAGCCCCGCGGCGGGCTCTCTGCTCGGCAGGGAGCCTGCTTCCCTTCCTCTCTGCCTGCTTCTCTGCCTACTTGTGATCTCTGTCTGTCAAATAAATAAATAAAATCTTAAAAAAAAAGATTTAAAAAAATAATGAAAAAATAAAAATAAAAAAGATATCATTCATATACTATAAAAATTCACCCTTTCAACTGTATAATTTAATAATTTTTAGTACATTCACTAAGTTGTGCAACCGTTAACAGCATCTAATTGCAGAACATTGTCAGCACCCCAGGAAGAAACCCTGTCCCCATTGGCAAACACTCCCTATTCCTCCATCTTCCCAGCCTCTGGCAACCACAAATCTATTTTCTGTCTCTAGCTTTTGCCTATTCTGGGCATTTCGTATTCAAACCATATGGGATCTTTTATGACTGATTTCTCTTACTCAACGTAATGTTTTCGAGGTTCGTCCACATTGTTGCATGTGTAGTACTCCATTCCTTTTCATGGCCGTATAGTATTTCCCTGAATGGACAGGCCACATTTTTGTTTATCTGTTCACCAGTTAGATGGAAATTTGGGTTGTTTTACTCTTTGTCCTAGTTTTTAAGATATCAATATGTTATAACATTGCCCAATTTTTAGAATTATTTGGGAATTTTTATGATAATACCCACTACATATTGAGCAGTTACTCTGTGTCAATCACACTGACCCACTGACCATCCCCAGCAGCGCCCCCTAAAGGAGGTATTATTACCACCACCATTTGGTGGCTGATGAGGCCGAGCAATGGAATGGGTAAGTAGCTGACCCTGGGTCACACAGCTAGTTGATTTGACTTGATTTGATTTGATTTGATTTGATTTGATTTAAATCATACGGTGATTAAGATCTTATTCCGGAGCCAGAATCCCATGTTGGAAATCCAGTAAAGAGCAGGGCACATCCATCCATCTCTGCATGAATAAAGACAAAGCAGTAGATTCTAGCCCAGTGGCCAACATGAGAATAGTAGGACATGGCAGGGAAATGGCACATTTTTCTTTCAGGTGAGGAGGAAGGGTAGAGGTGCCTGGCCAAGGAGCTACTCGGTTCTCTTACTAAGCTAACGTCCTTTGAGCACTTACCATGAGCTGGGTGCTTGCTAAGCATTTAACTGCTGCCTCCTACAACCAACTCCCAAAAAAGTCAAGAATGGACCAGAGGAAAGTCCTGACATTTCTTCCAGCACAAATCAGCATCACTTAGGTCCCAGGAAATGCATCCATCTGTACGTGTATCAAATTTACTTGTTTTAACAAAGATCTACTTATTTGTATTTTTAAAACATGGTTTCTTAGGAGAGTTAAGACTTTCTGGACAGAAAAATTATAAGCAAAATGGTACTTGTGATTCTTCTTCCTTAAATCAATCTCTTTGCTTTTTAAAAATTAACTATAACATTTTATAAGAATTAATTTAGGAAGCGGTTTTTTGGTTTTTGTTTTTTAAGGATTTGTTTGTTTATTTTTGTGAGAGAAAGAGAGTGAGGGCAGGGGCAGAGGGAGATAGAGGCAGATTCTGCACTGATCAGTGCAGCGCAGAGCCCGCCACAGGACTCAAACTCACGACTCTGAGATCATGACCTGAGCTGAAACCAAGAGTCAGATGCTTAACTGACTGTGCTGCCCCAGGTGCCTCCAGTAGTTAAGTTTTTAATGCTGATTTTGTGGTTCTTGAGCAATGGTGACGGTTGTTTCCCTTGGGCTATATTTTTCCAGTACTATCCTTCCCCTGAGACTTAATTCACTGATTTCCGAAGGTGGAACTGGGTGTTATTTAGTTATTGGATCGAGGGAGACTACAGAGCGAATGTTCTGGAACCATCAACTGTTATGATACTGGCAGTTCATTGGTAGAATCGTTCCGGGCACATGTGTAGAACTAGTAACAGGCCCGAGGGGCTAGGAGGATACCAGGTCATATGACTGAGCCCCTGCCTTGAAGTGGTTTATTATCCAGTGTGCCATTGTTTCCTCTACCAAAATTGTGGGTTTGGGGGTCTGAGACTGATTCTGACCCTTCTGGCCCCCCAGAAGAAAGTGCTCAGTAAATGTTCATTGAACTCATTCACTTGTTCGATATGTGTTTTTTGAGCACCTACTATGTGCCGCCTGCATTTTTGGAAACATGGGGGTAATCACTGAGCAGAGAATGATCCTTGCCCTTGTGGAATCTGCCTTCCAGAATGAGGAAACAGACAACACACAGTAAACAGAGCACATAAGTGTGTTATACAGTGTCAGGAGGTAACGAGTGCTCTGGGGGCCATTTGGTATGGGAAGAGGGCTTAAGGTTTTAAATAGGGTGGTCAGAGAAGGCCTCCCTGATGAGTTAAGAGTGGAACAAAGCCTATAATGAGGGAGAGAGCAAGGAAGGGAGCCATGTGGATATCAAGAGGAAGAGAATTCCAGAGGGAAAAGCCAGTGGGAAAACCCTAAAAGAGAAATGTGCCTGTGGTGTTTGAGGTTGATGTGAGGTTGATGGGAGAATTATTCTCTACGTTTTGTGCGTATCTGATATATATTGTAACCCTCATTAAACCAATGACAGCAGTTGCATTCATTCAGCAAATACCAATGGCCAAAGGGGCGTACATAGGGTGTTGGTGTCACGAGGCTGTCAGGGTCCTTGCCCTCTGGGAGCTCACAGTCAAGTAAGGCAGACAGGCAAATACATATTTACCACAGCACCTGAGGGCTCTAGGGGGGGACACAGAAGCACGACGAGGAAGCCGTGTGACCCAGATTTGGACCACCCAGGGGAGGCTGCCTGTGCAAAGTCAGCGATGCGTAGGAGGCATGGCTGAAAAGCAGGAACTGAGGAATGGGGGATGAGCATTCCAAGGTGGACGGCAACATAAGCAGGTCTGGAGGGAGAGAGGTCATTTGTAACTGGAGCGTTTTTCCAGAAGGGAAGAGGAGGGGGAAAAGAGAAAAAAGATTGGTGCTCCTCGGGGTGTGTTAGGCTCCTGGGAAGTTGATTTCAGGAGAAAAGAGTGCCCCATTTATAACATAAGATGATCGTATAGTTCCTCATCCAAACTAGGACACCTCTGGGAGCGAAAAGGCACTATTGGTAACAATGCTGGGAAAGCAGGTGTGAATCAGCTTCTACCTGCTGTTGTTACTGACAAGTGGAAGCCAGAAACTGGAAAATAATGACTAGTGCTTCGCCCTCGCGGTGGGATGCAGCATTACAACCCAAGGCAAAGAGGAGAGTGCCACATCCCCGGGATAGTTTTCCATGAAAAAGAACAAGTCCCGAGCCACAATGCTTCTCAATGTTTGGGTTTTCAGCCTAGCGCTTTAGATATGAGTAGTGTAAATGTATCTGTCAGTCTTCATCAATATTCACCTCGTGACTGGATTCCTGTTTTCAATGTGAACAGCTGTGCTAGATTGTCGTTTCCAACTCGACACTCCCTCCCTGGTCCGGAACTACAGGGATCTTCCCTTGCCCATTGGCATCATGGTGGGTGGAACGCGTTTCCCCACCCCACTGATTCTGGGCAAAGCCATGTTTTTTGCTTTGGCTAATGGAATTCTCGTGGACCTGATGGGAAGAGGGGCTTTCAATGTGCCTGTATGGTGTGCCTTATCCTATTATCCTTCTCAAGGGGCCTTGAGACCTGGTCATGAGACGAACATGCCCGTGTGGCTGATAACCCAAGGGGAAATGAACAGACCAATGGAACTGACCTCAAGCCAACCCTCAGCCTAGAGCCAAACCCAGCAGAGCCACAGTGAACTCCCAGACCTATAAAAAAGAAAATAGATATTCGTTGTAGAAAGCCACTGAGATTTTGAGGTTGGTTGTTACACGGCAAAAGCTGACCATTACAGCAGACTATGAGTGATCCCTTCTGCCTACTATTGCCTATGGAATTGCTGTATCCTGTATTTGGTATTTATTTGGATGAATGAAATGATGTTTCCCCTACAATACTACTTGAAAATCCCTTTCAACACAAGCGTGTTGAGAAAGTACAATACGGAAGCAAATTGTTTGAGGCGGCGAGTCAGGAAGTCATTCCGAGACCTCTCCTGCCTGGCTAGCTTGGCAGGCCCATGGAGGACCGGAACAGCTGGCAGTAGAGGGTACCGGTTAGGAACAAGGGCCCTGGAATCAGAAAGAATTGGGTTTGAATCCCAGTTCTGCGTCTTCTCGGAGATATGACCCAGCAAGTGACCTTACCTCTCTGAACCTCAGTTTCTTTTGCTTTAGCGTGAACAATAATGGTACCCCTATCTTAGAATCTTGTAAAGTAGGATTAAATAAAATAATACACGTTAAGTAGCTGGCACATAGTAGGCAGTCACTTGGTGTAGCCACACGCAGTAGCAAAACTAATGATCCGCCTTCTCGGTGCGCACGCATCCTTGGTGAACCGTCACGGGCTCACACTCATCATTGGTAGGGCTGCTCGGGAGCCGACTCCTTCCTGTGCGGAGGGCATGTCATTGTGTTCACCTGGGTGGAAGGCGGTGTCCCGCCTGCCATTGTACAAGCTGGTGGACATCAGCTACTCCCACCACTTCCTTGCGGCTGGAGGGCAAGCACATGACCTGGGCTTGGCCATTCAGATGCTCCAGCCCAAGCGTGAGCAAGAAGCACAAACCACGGGTCAGATCCAAGTTCATTCACAGTGAGAGCATTTCAGCAGAGGCCTGAGCAGTGTGTGATGGTGGCAGCAAGGGGTGTGGGGAGAATGGGGTGCAGCTTAGAGGTTCCCGGCATCAGTACCAGAGTTGTCCCCCTGCACCATCCATACCCCCAGTACGGGTATGCCCTTCATGGTGACACCTGGCTGGCCGGCCTCCCTCTCTGCCCATTACCTGAGCCGGGCTCTCCGTGCTCCTTGAGGCACTTGGCTGACTCACGTGCTGCCCATAAGTTCCTGTTCTGATTCAAATGGCCAATGGTTTCTGTTAGGTATCCCCAACAAATCCCAACCTTCCCAGAGAGAGAAGCTTTGATTGGGTCTCTTGTCACTGAACAAGACGGAGGGCTCCAGTGGAGAATTTGAGGCCGTACCAACATAGAAGTCCTTGCTGTAGACTCAGCCCTTGCCCTAATCCAACTCAGATGTTTTTACTCTACTAGTGTAAACCTTGGTGTTTTTATGCAGAAAGAGCCCTCCACCCACTGCCAAGGGAACTGTCCTCCCTTCTGAGAGCTGCGTGGGAACCAGCTTCAGGGCTGGCCTTTGATTTCATCATAAGGGAGAACTTTTTAAAGTAAACAAGTCCCAATAATTTTTTGGTAAAAATTTTCAAACATACAGCAAAGTTGAAAGAGTTTTCTGGTAAACACCCATATTCTTTGCATGAAGATTCAATCACCATGCCACTATATTTGCTTTATCGAAGATCTTTCCATTACAGTAAATTTTTCACTGAAAAATTAATCATGCACAGAGTAGAAAAATTCAAACATTTCAATGTGGTATCTAATGGAAAATTCTTCTCTTTCCCACACCAGATTCTCAACTCCCTTCCCCAAAAGCAATTACGTGCTTATCCACGCTTGTATATATAGATTTTGTTTCTTTTCTTTGTTAATTAACTAAAATGGCCCTTTAATCTACATAGTGTCTTCTCTTTTCTCTTTTTCTTCCATTTAACGATATATCTTTCAGGACTTTTTCCACAAAGTTTATTAAGGACCTACTATGTGCCAGGCACTTTCTCTACACAGCAAGCACCCTGACAGTTTGGAATAGTTTCACGCCACCATCCAGGGCTTAAGATTCAGAAATCATTCCATATCAGCTCATGTGTGACTAGTTCATTCCCTTTTTTTTTTTTAAGTCTTTGTTTTAAAGTCACCTCTACCCCCAATGTGGGGCTGGAACCCACAACCCCAAGATCAGGAATCATAGCCTCTACCAACTGAGCGAGCCAGGCACCTCTAAACTAGTTCTTTCTTTTCTTTTTTTTTTTTTATGTTTATTTATTTTAGAGAGAGAGCTCAAGCCCGCAAGTGGAGGGAGGCACAGAGAGAAAGGGAGAGGAAGAATCTCAAGCAGGCACTGCACAGAGCCTGATGCGGGGCTCGATCCCAGGACCCTGAGATCATGATCTGAGCTGAAGGCAGGGGCTTAACTAACTGAGCCACCCAGGCGCCCCAAAACTAGTTCCTTCTTAGAGGTACTTTTAATCCAAGGCTTAAATGCTTGTAAGACCCACGTGACAACAAAAATGTGGGAAGTATCTGCAGTGAAAGCTTGGCCACCAGACGTCAGGAGACCAGAAGCCAGAACTAGTTTATCAGTTCTGGGAATTCTTAGGTATTTTCTCTGCCATAAATGAGACTCAGATATTCCACATTTATCCCTTTGTTTTGTTTTCTTTTCTAGACTCTGTACCTCGTCCTCTATGCTGTATCTTTCACATACCCCGCAGCTTCTCCCTAGGCTTTTTGGTTTTTCCTGATTCCAGGCGAGGGGAGCCCCTCTCTGGTCTTTCTCAACGGCTTGATAAGATATTGTCGACACTTTTGGTTACGAGCAACAGGAAACACACAAAAACTAGCAGAAGTAAGAACACTTCTGGGACAGACACTAGGTAGTTTCCAGAACCTGAGAAAGAAACACAGGGGTCAGAGCTGCTCTGGGGACCTGGAGACCTGGGGACCTATGGCAGGGAGGTGGTCTTGTGTGTGTCTTCTTTCATGATCGTGCCCATCATGGCAGATCTTTGCTTGGCTTTATTCTTTGCCCCTGCAGACGGGTTTTCTGTACATGGCAGAAGGATAAGGTCACAGGCAACTCCAGCTTAACCCCATCCCAATTCAGCCAACCCAGAGGGGTTTCTCTGCTCTGGTATAGAAATAGTCCAGGAATCGTTCTCCACTGAGGCATGCGCCCAGGGCTAGAGCAGCTCTGTGGTCTGGGGAACTCAGTGAGGTAGGACTAGCCCATCCTGCCCTCGGACCATCGGTAGCTTTCTAGAACTAGCTGTTGGTGTAAGACCTCTTGGGGAGCTTCCTGGGAGTCATCTGAAACCGGCTCCATACTGGAGAAAAGAGTCAGGCCGCTCCAGACTGGCAGATGGTAGGTTTAATAAGCAAGGGAACTTACACATGACGCTTGTCTGGGGCAACAGCCGCAAGATGAACAGATCTCCGCACCTTCCTGCCAAATCTTAAAGACTTAATTTTTAAAAATTTTTTTAAAGACTGATTTATTTATGAGAGGTGGGGATGGCCAGAAGGAGAGGGAGAGACAGTCTTAAGCCAACTCCGCACTTAGCCTGGAGCCCGCCGCGGGGCTTGGTCTCCTGAGCCTGAGATCACAACCTCGGACAAAACCAAGAGTCAGACACTTAACCAACTGCACCACCTAGGCGCCCCTTAAAAATCTACATAGAGGGGCACGTGGGTGGCTCAGAGGGTCAAAGCCTCTGCCTTCAGCTCAGGTCGTGATCTTGGGGTCCTGGGATCGAGCCCCACATCCGGCTCTCTGCTCAGTGGGGAGTCTGCTTCCCCCCTCCCCCCGCCTACCTTTCTGTCTACTTGTGATCTCTTGTCTGTCAAATAAATAAATAAAATCTTTAAAAAAAAAAAATCTACGTAGAGGCCATAACTGGTTCGGTCATGTACCACCCAGACGGTCTAAGCACCACATCACTATCTCAAGGCTATGTCCTTGGGGCAGCTTCTGGGAGCCGGGAAGGCAAGCAGAACCCATATTTCAAGGATTGGGGAGAGAGTAAGGAGCCTCCAGTTGCTGGGGTCCAGCTCACAGATCAACCAGTGGTCATATCCTCTTGATGACCTCCCCCAACCCTGCCATCCCACCACAACCAGCTCCCCAAAAGAAGAAGGGTCGCGTGGTCATACAAAACCATAAAGCTTCACTGCGGAGGTCTTGAGCCTCTGCTCCCTCTAACTACCTCCTTCCCTGAGCATTTCCTGGATGATCCTTGGGGATCCACTCCATCCCCATCTCCAGCCTGTATGCTCCAAATGGGGCCGACAGACTCCCTTCATGAGAGGAGGGCATGGTCCAACGCTTGGCCAACCCGCGTACTCCCTGACCTTGGTCAAAGACACGGGGCCAATGCAAGGGTCAGCAAAATCTTTCTAAAGCAACAGAAATGGTGGCTGATTTCAACAGAAATCTTTGGTAGTAAAGATTTCAGGGGTAGGGGGCCATCCCGTCTCCGTGACGGTTCTAGCATAAAAGCAGCCCTAGACAATAAACATTGGCAAAGGAGCCTGCGTTCCCACAAAACCCGTTTTCAGAAACAGGCAGCGGCCCGATGTAGACCATAGTTTGTCATCTCCTGGTCGAGAGGATGGGCCTAGGACCCGAGACAAGGCAACCAAGCCTCCCCAGGGCTGAAGTGAGTCTCTCCGTCTCGCCGAGGGAGAGGGGATTAGTCAAGAGCAAGGAGCGGGGAGGCGCAGCTGCCCCGGAGCGGGGTCAGAGGCCACCCGGCCCCCGAGAGAGGGGCCTGAGAGCAGGCGGACGCACAACACAGCTGTGCTGACAGGAGCCCAGGAGGACCAAGCCGGCAGGATGTTGGAGCCCCTGGACGAAGCCAGAGCTGAAATGAAAACGTCCTCCTAACCTTGCATTCTTGGGCACAAATTATTATTTTTTTCCTAAGGAAAAAAAAGAAGAGGGGTGTTTTGTTACTTGCAAGCATAGAAGTCTGATTATTAGACCCTCCGTTACAGAAACTGAGTCAAAGGAAGCCTGGGGTATCACTAGTAATTGATAGAAAGAGTCATTTTTCATTGACTGCTCCGCTCCCACTCTTGCGAGCACGTGACAGCGGCCCTGAACAGTGGACAATGCAGTAATGCTCTTTTTACAAACGAGAAAACTAAGGCCCAGAAGTAGGAAATCACTTGGGGGCACCTGATGGCTCCATCGGTTAAGCGTCTGACTTCCGTGATGATCTTGGGGCCCTGGGGTCAAGCCTCGTGTGGGGCTCCCCACTCATCGGGGAGTCTGCCCCTCCCCCCACCAGGCATGTGCTCTCTCTCTCTCTCATATAAATAAAATCTAAAAAAATTAAAATTAAATTGGAACCATTTGTTCCAAGCTGTAGAGCTATGACTTGACCAGTTCTGTCTTAGATATTTTTGAATATTCTCTAGGCTGTCTTATTCCTCAATGAGTGTCTCTGGTGAAAACATCACACATTTTAGTTCTTTGTACACTTTTTATAAGCCCAGCCCCTCAAGTTAAATACATTTACCATATTGATTGGTTGATTGATTGATATAGCATCCATAAGCTTGTCAGGCACGCATACTTTTTTTTTTAAAGATTTTATTTATTTATTTGACAGACAGAGATCACAAGTAGGCAGAGAGGCAGGCAGAAATGGGGGGGAAGGAGGCTCCTCGCGGAGCAGAGAGCCCGATGCGGGGCTCGATTCCAGGACCCTGGGATCATGACCTGAGCTGAAGGCAGAGACTTTAACCCACTGAGCCTCCCAGGCGCGCCAGGCATGCATACTTCTTTACCAGATCCAGTATTTTCCTTACAACTTTGAGAGGAAAGTAGCATGGATATTTACTGTGTCGACCTTTTGGACTGAGGTCCAAAGTCATAGGTTCACCACCAATCAGGCAATGCCAAGATTCACCATCCCATCCAACTTCCCTGTTCCATCTGCAACCTGGGACTCATGGCCCTAACAGAGCAGGGAGAGCAGCTGGGCGGCCTCACACCTTTCCAATATGGGAAGTGGTTTGACATCCAGCAGAAGTGAGCGCGGCAGGAGTAGGGCTCCGCCAAAACCCGTTCACTCTACCCCAGCAGCCAATGTGTTCTTTTTAAGACTAGAATCACTAATGTGTTTTCTGAGCGCTTGCATGAATAATTCATGCATTCACAATGTCCAAATAGCAAAACAAAACAATATAGGATGGTATACCTTGAGATGTCTCTCTTCCAGCCTGCAGAGTTCCCTTCCTGGTCTGTACGGGTAACTGCCTGCCTTCCTTCCTTCCTTCCCTCCTTCCTTTCTTTCATTCTTTCTTTCCTAATTCTTCTTTCTTTTTGGTTTTCTTTTGCTCCTACTGCGGTGTCCCCAGTAGCAGACCCTGAGACAAGGATTAGAGAGCAAGTAGCTTCTTTGGGAGGTGATCCCCGGAGACGACCGTAGTGGGATGGTAGAGAAGAGAGACAGGAGAGAAAGCTGATACGGAGTGTGTTACCCGCACAGTCACCACCCCGGGCATCTGGCCCTGACTCCTGCTGGGAGCCCCTGGGAGGCAGGAAGGAACTGATGCCTCGGAGGTCCGCACTGTGGGGCGAGGGAGCTGAGGTATTTATTCACCCACGCCCAGCATTTGCTGATTGAGAGCCTCTCCTGAGGTGGCAGGACGAGACGACCAGCCCACATCTTTCAGGCTCCTGCACAGGTGGGCAAAGGGGATGCTGGCCAACAGAGAAAACCCCAGGAAAATAACGCAGGTACTGAGAGCTGGAAACCAGGTGACAAGGTGACAAGGGCGAGGGGACACGGGTGGGGCGCCAGCAGCGATTGCTACGCTCTAGCCTTCCAGGGTCTCTATACAAACATAAGCAAATAGGAATATGCTCCTCCACTATCCCCCACCCTTTTGCTTCCCTTGCTTTTTTTCACTTAATATATTCAGAAAATCTTACCATAGGAGTATATAGATTCCTCAGTCTGTTTTTTTCTTTTACATAGTATGTCATTATGTGGCTTTACCACAGTTTATTCAGCAAGTGACCTGTAGACAGACACTTGGGGTGTGTCCTGGCTTTTGCACCGTCCGAGAGCTGCAGTGAGTAATCTTGCCGAGGGGTCGTTTTGTGACTGTGCCTGTGTCTCAGGAGGGTCAGTTCCCAGAAGCCCACCAGGGGTTGGTCGGGCACACAGCCACCCTGTTAGAAGCCACAGTCCCAGACTCCCTTGCAGCTACATGGGACCATGTGACTAAAGTCTGACCAAGGGGACACAACCAAGAAGTGGCACGCGCACACACACACACACACACACACACACACACTGGGTCACTCTATCAAAGGCAGCTGCTTGCCTTCCTCTCGCTCTTTGCTCCTTCCCATGGACCGGATCTCAGGTGTGGGTGCTCGCCTTGAGGGAGACGCTCCAGGGGACAGTACAGGAATAAGCTAGGAGCTGGGTTCCTGGATGATCTCTCAGAGCACCGTCCACCAGAAATAACCTCCTGTTTTATCTGTCACTTTTATTTGGTCTCTGTTAAAAAATCTCAAAGCACTAGCCTAACTAAACACAGGATCACACGAGGGCTGCATTATAGTATGGCTGAACACCGAGTGTTCCAAACACAGCCCCCTTCTGTCTGTCTCACGGATGCAGCCCCAGCATGCCCAGCACGACGTGGGTATTGAAGTCGATCACGTTTATAAATAACTGTTATTATATTTCACAGTTTTCAAAACTAGTGTAGTGTCATGGGAGTAGGTGGACGATTCAATAGTAATTATCAGTGATAGTCTTCATTATTTACTTAGTTTGTCGATCCCTTTAATACATTCCCTTTTATTATTATTTTATTTATTTATTTATTTATTTATTTTTTTAGAGAGAAGGAGCTTGCGAGCAGGGGGTTGGAGGGTCAGAGGGACAGGGAGAGAGAATCTCAAGCAGGCCCCATGCTCAGCATGGAGCCCAACACAGGGCTCAATCTCACGACCCTGAGATCGAGACTCGAGCCAAAACCAAGAGTCGGTCGCTTAACCGACTGAGCCACCCAGGTGCCCCACATTCCCTTTCAATGCTCGGGCAAACCAGCTGAGGTAGGTAGGATTATTACCCTCGTTTTACAGGTTGAGGCTCCAGAGGTTAAGAGACTTGCTCAAAGCACACGTGTGTGGCGAGCAGGATTCTGGTGAGATCCACAAAGAACGTGTTCTAACCCAGCCCCCAGCATGGGGCGAGCGTCTGTGAGTGTCCACTGTTCTCACTGTCAGAGTCATTACCTGGCCAGTGTTGCTGTTTCTCGGGGGAGGAGAGGGGAAGTAACCTTCACCTTTGTCAGACCAAGTCTGGGATCTGCCTCTGGATGTGTCCGTGGTTGAATAGGGATAGAGGTTTGGAAAGGAGAAGCAGGAAAGGGTTAAAGGGGTCCCGCTTGCCATACAAGACCCTTGCGTCCCCTTCCCACGCCTCCCCTGCCTTCCCGCCAGCATTCCACCCACCTCCAGCCAGACCGAGGTCCTCAAAAGGGCCATCCGGTCACCTCCCGGTCTTGGCACAAGCTGTCCCTTCTGCCTGAAGCCCTCTTCGCCTCACTTCTCCAGCTGCCCAAGACCTACTCGCCCCATCCGTCCGGGGTTACGAACCCGCCTGCTGCAGGATGCTTTCCCCGACCGCCATGCGACCCTTTCCCGCACGGTGTGTTGTACCTGCCTCTTGCCTTACACTCCCTCCTCGTCCCTCTGTGACTTCCTTCAAGGCTTGCTGTCGCACTCCTAGAGGTGAGCGACCTCACAACCGGATGGAACCCCATTCATGTTTGCTAAACAGATGAACGGCCCCAGAGCAAAAGCCCTCAGACAATGTCAGAGTCAGGGAGGTTGTGTGGCCCAAGACACAGAAACCCTCAAAGCACCCGCGGGTGACCGTTGGCCTGAGTGCTTCCAGCCTTGTCATAAAGGGATCGGAAATTCACGTTTCCCGGGATGAGGGAAGACAACGGACAAGCCCGGTTCTGCCACACCCTCCCCCAGGTCTAGAAGCTTAGTTCCTTCTTCTGGGACCACATTCCTTCCGAGTTCAGGAACTACCAAACCTGTAGGAGCCAGCAGGTGGACGGGAGGCTGTTTTCTCTATAAATAAAGGGCGCTGATCCGTTCTGTGGCGCACACGGTATCCTCCAGGACTTCATCTCAGCGTTTCATATTCTAATCCGGGAAGGGGAGGGGCTGGGGTGTGGGAGCAGAAAGGAGAGAAGAGGAAGTGAAGACCTCGGTAGTGGTTATTAACATTTTCAATGAAGACCGTGCCCTAGTGACTTTTTAACGAGTTCCTTTTTTCTTTTTTTTTTTTTCCATTCTCATTTTAAAAGTCACAGACGCTGATGGGAACCTAAGTTGATATGGTCACATCAGAAAATAGTTTGGAGAGTCCCTAGGAAAGTTGGGGGTGAGCCTGGGCTATGATCCGTCTAGTCCTCCTCCCCCACGCGCTGCCCGTCTCACACTTACCCTCTCACACTTACTGCACACGAGAGTCAGGGTGGCGGCGGTGGGGGGCGGTGAGTCTTGTTAAAATGCAGATTCTGGGCATAAAGCAGCTTATACACAAGAACCACGGAAGCTGTGTAGGAATGTTCACAGCGATGTTGCTCATAATTACCAAAATGGAAACTACCCTTTGGCAGCGAAGGTATAAAACATGTGGTAAATTCGTGTGGAGCTTATGCAAGAGTGAAAATCCGAGGCAGCTACCTACCACACCAGGGTGCGTCTCACAAACTTAAAGAGGCAATGGAAGGAATATTAGCCATGCGGTTCCAAAAGTGGCAAAATAAGCAACATTATTTAGGCGACAAAACTACTGCTGTTGTTTTTTCTTAATTGAAGTATCTTTGATGCACAGTGACCGAACTGTTTTTAAGTAAGAATTACACAAAATTCAAGCTAGTGGAAGAAGGTGGCAGAAGGCAGGAGAACCTAATGGATGGGAACATGCGAAGAGTTGCTTTGGTGCGAAGAATGTTCTAGACCTTAAGTTGTTGGTAGTTACAACGGTGTTTGTTTTAGTCCATAAATTGCACATTTGCGTTTTATACACTCTTGGGGTGTGCCAAATTTTATGATTTGAAATTTTTTAACTTAAGAGAGTGCCAAAAAGTGTATATCAAGGTGTCATTCAGACAACGTCTGTCCTGTCCCCAGGAATAATTCATATTACCAGTCCCCCATCTCCTCTGCATTCAAGTGTGTCTGTATATCTGAGTGCCTGTGTGTGTTAAATTTCATAGAGAGATGCTGTTATATATGTATGTTTTTACTATGCTATTGTGTGTATGTATGTATGTATGCATGTGAAATGCATACATAACCACAATAACATAATTTGTATACCGTTCTTTCCTTTGAATATTTCGCTTAACATTTTTTTAAAATATTTTATTTATTTATTTGACAGAGAGATCACCAGTAGGCAGAGAGGCAGGCGGGGGGGGGGGGGGCAGGTTCCCCACTGAGCCAAGAGCCCAAGTTGGGACTCCATCTCAGGACCCTGAGATCATGACCTGAGGCGAAGGCAGAGGCTTAACCCACTGAGCCACCCAGGCGCCCCTCGCTTAACATATCTTGAAGAACATTCCATATCAGTGCACAAGGAAATACATTATTCTCCGTCATGGTCATATAGAATGCATTCCATTGTATGACAGAACCATAATTGAGTTATTTTAATTATTGCTTTTTTTAAACTATTTAACTTATTAACTGTCAAGCAGTGTGGGAATTCATTCCGTTTTTTTTTTAAAAAAGGAGATAACACTGAGGATCATGTCTTCTTACACAGACACTTCCAGACTCTCCAGTCCTTCCTCCCTCAAGCCACTACCTGGCCGCCATCTTGCTCAACACACAGCCAGTGTGTATCCTTCCAGCACCTCTTATTTTCTGGATTTTCACTTTCACCATTGAAAGCCTATACGGATTTGAGTAGCTCTTTAATTCTGACCGTGTGAAACTTGGTTTTTCTTCAGTGCAGTGTACCTGGAGCTCTAACCGTGCATGTGGACATAAGTCTGAATGATTGCTTTTGTTTGCTGCCTGGTAGTCCACGGTATGGCTAAACCACAGTTTAACCTGGCCAGTCCCCTGTGGTTGGGCTGTTGTTGGGCTGTTAGTCTATTTCTCAATGGTGTTTTGTTTTGTTATGTTTACTATGACAGTGCTGTCGCCACAGACATCCCTTGTGCGCATGGGCAGATGTTTCCCTAGAGCACAGGTGGAAAGCAGAATTGACAGATCACTGTCAGGGCACATTTAAGAGGGGATTGCCGAACTGCCCCCTGCCGTGGCTGTAAACACTCGCGCTCCCACCGGCAGTGCATTAGGAGACCAAACTCCCTGCGCGCTTGCGAAGGGTAGATGTTACCAGCATTCTTAATTTGTATTGATCTGATAAGAGTGGAAAGAGAGGAATTTATGGTTATTTAATATTCATTCCCTCATAGTTAGTAAGGCTGAATACCTCTTCATGGGTTGGTTGCCCAGAATCTGTTTTTAACAACATCACCGGGTCATTCTTCCACACAGGAAGGTCTGAGAGGCAGTGAAATCACAATCCGAGCCTTAACAAGGTCCCCAGGTGATCGGACGCTCATGTTAAATTTTGAGACACGCTGGAGTCAGAATCTGCATTTAACAAGGTCCCCAGGTGATTCTCAGGAGCAGTCAGTGTGAGAAGTGCGGTGTGGGGAGTAGTCGGAGCATAGCATTATGTGCTTTTTCGATAATATGGGTGTGTTTAATCTTCCCTGTTCAGACGAGATAAAAAGGGTATTTCAATTTATTTTAACTTGCATTTCTTTCATCATAAGTGAGCTCAGACTTTTTTTTTTTTCAACTTTTTACAAGGCTTTTTTTTTTTTTTCTTTCTGGGAACCAACTGGTCACTGATGCTTCTTACTTTGCTTCAAACATGCCAGAGCAGAGCTTCTTAGAGCCTTTGGGTCTTGTCTGTCTCGCATTATCAATCTGTACTGCACAGCCGGTACAGAGCCAGGCAATAGTGTGAACTCAAAAAACTACCAGTTGAACAAATAAATTCCTGGCAGAGAAAGAAGTCAGCTTTGCTCCTGTCTGCCTTGACACCCTCTTTGGGAGTCATTTATACTTGGATAAACATTTATTCATTCATTCATTCCTATATCCATAGCGGAGAAAGTTAGGAGAAAGGACAGAAGTCAGATGAGCAATGTCTTTTTCTCTTCAAAAAGAAAGCCATTACTTGAGCAATATTCAATGAGTCCCTTTGAATTCCTCATTTAATATACATATATTGGGGCTCCTGGGTGACTTAATCGGTTAAGTGTCCAGCTCTTGATTTCTGCTCGGGTCATGATCTCAAGGTTGTGAGATCGAGCCCCACGTCGGGCTCTGCACTGGGTGTGGAGCCTGCCTAAGATTCTTTCTCTTCTTCACCCCTCCCCAACCCCCCTCCCCACCCCCGGGCTGGTGCTCGCTCTCAAAAAATAATACAGGTATCCTGAAACTGGCATGAAAACATAGAAAATCTGCAACTCAGAAGGGTTGGGTGAAATCAACACGGGCTTATTTGCTTCCAATTTATTTCCATGGACAACAATATCTGTGCCTAGTTAATTGGAATCACCAATTCTGAATGAGTGTGAGCTCTTATTATACATGGTAACTATTATAGTAAACTAATACATGTGCTCTGTTATTATAAATAGTCATGGTTGACACTTAGAGAGTACAGCCTTGGCACTAGACATTGCTCTTTGTCCTTTGCATAGAGAAAATCTGTTCATCCCTGTAACCGTCCTAGCTTTATTAGCATTGCCATTTTATTGATGACAAAACAGGAGTACACAGCAGCCTTCCCAAGGCCACACGGTCACAAAGCCAGGATTCCAACTCACACTGGCCCTAGAGTGTATGTTATTTACATTTTACTGCCTCTCAATCTTTATAATGCTTTATAAAGAGATCTAGAGGGATAAAGAGAATCTCATATAATTCAGAGGTGCACCGTGTATCTCTTGGCAAAAGACTTAAATTATCAAAATTACAGAGAGTTTCCATATTTCCTTTAAAAAGGGACGGGGCGCCTGGGTGGCTCAGTGGGTTAAAGCCTCTGCCTTCGGCTCAGGTCATGGTCCCAGGGTCCTGGGATCAAGCCCCGCATCGGGCTCTCTGCTCAGCAGGGAGCCTGCTTCCTCCTCTCTCTCTGCCTGCCTCTCTGCCTACTTATGATCTCTGTCTGACTTGTGATCTCTGTCTGTGAAATAAATAAAATCTTTAAAAAAATAAAAAATAAAAAGGGACAAGCGTTGAAAATCTGACCTTCTCTTGAAAGGGACTACCTGATAAGCATTAAAAGAAAAAAAATCAGGGGTGCCTGGGTGGCTCAGTTGGTAAAGCGACTGCCTTTGGCTCAGGTCATGATCCCGGAGTCCCAGGATCAAGTCCCGCATCAGGCTCCGGGCTCTGCAGGGAGTCTGCTTTTCCCTCTGACCTTCTCCCCTCTCAAGCTCTCTCTCTCTCTCTCTCTCTCTCAAATGGATAAATAAAATCTTTTTTAAAAATCAGGATGAAGATGATATAGAAAGAATGAGAAAGTAACTCATTTCTAGAGAAACATCCTGTGGTGAAAATATCTTGAAAAGCATGTTTGGCCATGGCTTTCCTTGCTCTGTGATTTTGTTGCTGAAGGACAGTGAAAAGGAGGCACCTGGAAAAACCTCATTCTGCAGGTTTAAACTTAGCAACAGAATTTTCTGATCTGTTTAAACACTGTCCAAATACAGTGCATTTGAAATCCATCTGTTAAAGATGTTAGTGATGCCTCCTCTTCAGTTTAATTGGCAAAAGCCCCAGGTTGATTATCAGGGAAGATGAAAATTTACGATCTGGATTTCAAAAAACAGTCAACTTGTGTAATTGGTGAATGGGATTGGAGGAAAATCGTGACTTATTGTCGCCAATAAATGATACCCTTCTTTCACTTAGATCTCTAATCTATGAGTCACATATATATAATATATAAAATAATTTTATATATTATATATTTATATATATTATATATATTTATATACTTTATATATTACATGTAACATATAAAATAACTTATATATTATATATATTTCCATATATATATGTATTTTTTTAGTAAGCTCTGTGCCCAGTGTGGGGCTTGAATTCACAGCCCCTAGATCAAGAGGCTCATTCTCTACCGACTAAGCCAGCCAGGCACCCCTATATATATATATTTTTTTTAAAGATTTTATTTATTTATTTGACAGAGATCACAAGTAGGCAGAGAGGCAGGCAGAGAGAGAGAAAGGGAAGCAGGCTCCCTGCTGAGCAGAGAGCCTGATGCGGGCCTCGATCTCAGGACCCTGGGATCATGACCTGAGCCAAAGGCAGAGGCTTAACCCACTGAGCCACCCAGGCACCCCGCTGTCCTTACTTTTGTGAAAAGCAATTTTTGGTTTGTTTTTTGCTGAAGTCATACATGCAGGGAAAATGCAAATCAAGACCATAGTGAAATGTCATTGTATATTAATTGTATATTAATCATTGTATATTAATTGGACATCTGTATATTAAGACATCTGATAATACCGAGTATAAGGATGTGGCCCCCCAGTATTTCTTATTTTGCTGGTGGGAATGGAAATTGGTGCCACCACTTTGGTGTAATCTCTTAAACAGTCACCAAAAATGTGTACATTCACTTAACCTCTGACACTTTCTGGGAGGATCATAGATCATACCCACATGATTCAGAAAGACCGGGATATAATTCAGGTGCCCATTGACAGGAGGACAGATGAATAAACTACTATTTTCACACCATAGAATATAACACATGAGTCAGGCGAATGACAGTGACAGCAATTTGGATGATTTTAGCCATATAATAAATGAGGGGGGATTCATAGAAAATTACATACCCTTTTTAAGCTCTTTAAAAATTAAAATTGTGTTTTGTCTTTTGGGGTTTTTTTTAAAGATTTCATTTATTTATTTGAGACAGAGCATACAAGCCAGGGGAACAGCAGAGGAAGAGAAGCAGGTTCCCTGCAGAGCAGGGAGCCCCGTGTGGGGCTCGATCCCAGAATCCTGGGATCATGACCTGAGCCCAAGGCAGATGCTTAACTGACTGAGCCACCCAGGTGCTCCTAAAATTATGTTTTTGAAGATTACATGTAGATACAAAAGAGCTTGCTGAAAAGATGAAGCAAAGGAGTGAAGTATGTGGGGGTTTTAGGCTGATGGCTGTAGGAGAGAGACGTAGGTTATGTTTATGCCCCCAGCTTTGGGAGGTGGGTTCCCCGGTATTTATTAGATACTAAGCAGCCTGGGAACAAACAAGCAGCCAAACAGACATAGCCAGCAACAGATCAGTAATGACCAGGTGTCATGTACCAAGGGTTAATCCAACTGTGTGCACCTGAGCTGACAAAACGCTATATAACTATTAAGTATAGAGACACACGTACATACCTCAGGCGGTATGAAGGGATATCAGATATCTCCCATCCTTCTGGCTGGGTTCGCTTCCCCAGAGGCACCCATTGTTCCAGCTTATCCAGTATCCTCGTGAGACTTTCCACAAGACAGGATAAACATAAGCACAGACCTATGTTTTCAAATGGCTTTCTGTGTATGTGTCGCTTACCCGCACATCCCGAAGAAAAGTTTAAAAGTTTCTTTAAAAACAACAAGAAGAAAGGCGGGGGCTCTAAAACTTAACCTGGGGCCACTTAGCTGGCTGAGTGGGTAGAGCCTGCGGCTCTTGATCTCTGCGGGCTGAGTTCAAGCCCCACGTTGTGGGGTAGGGAGTACTCTTCTAAAAAGTCGTCAGTAAATACATAAATATATAATTAAATAATTTAACCTTAAGTGACATCACCAGGCATTACACAACCATCCCTAAAATCCATTCACCATGTGAAATGGAAGTTGGAGAAAAACAGATGAGTTTTTGGAAAAATGTAAAAATTGTCTTCTTGCAGGCCCTGCCCTAGCCTATGCTAACGGTAGCCCCGCAAAAAGCCAGTTACAGCGGCTGTTGAACCCCAAGGGGCCGCCCAAGCCACAGGTCAAAGGTCAGCAAGGACACTGTTAGATACATGGACACACAGGCCTCTGCCCCCCAAGGATTAAGCCCGGAACCCTGGTCTTTTCTAGCAAGGGCCCCCACGTGATTCGCAGGTTTGGATAAGCTTAGGGCATAGCCCCGCCTTAAGCAACTCCCCAGTTTGTAGAAAGTAAACACCTGAGGGATGTAGGTGGCTTCCTTGCTCCCTGTTGGATGTCGTTCACCTGGTGCAAGGAAGGTCCCCCTCGGGTCTCATCAAGGTACCAGCCAGTCTGAGCATGAACGCCAATTAGCTCAACCACCTCCCCCCAGGACCACGCCTCAGTCACCTGCTGGGCAGGCCCAGGCCTCTGTTGGCCGCGAGGCTTCGCGTGCGTGTGGTCCTAGACCTGGAGCGCCCGAGTCACCGCGCGCGAGGGATGGGGTGCGGTTAGGGGGTTCCTTATAGAAATACAGATTATTGGGCTCTGCCGCCTGAAGCCAAAACTTTCGGAATCTGCGTTTTTAATGGGCTCCTCAGCAAAGTGGTTCATCTGCCGTTGGAGACTCTCTGGCCTCATTTAAATTTTAAATACGAAGATGGTGGAGGTCGTGCTTCTCAACCTTGGCTGCACATCAGAATAACCTGGGAGCTTTAAAAAAAACAAAACAAAACAAAACACCACCACCACCAATGCCCAGGTTTCCGCCCAGACTAATTAAGTCAGAATCTAAAAACACGGCCTGTGCAGCAGCCACGGCAGTGGCATCGCCTGGGAGCTCGTTAGAAATACCGAAGCTCAGGCCCCACCCCAGACCCACTGAGTCAGAATCTGCATTTTAACGAGATCCCCAGTGAATCGAGCGCACATGAAAGTTGGAGGCGAGCTGTGCTTCTGAAATTTTAATGGGCAAACGAATCACCTGGGGATCTCGTTAAAATGCAGACACGGTTTCTCAAACTTTAATGTGTATGCGAATCACCTGGGGAGCTTGTTAAAATGCAGATTCTGATTCAGCGGGTCTGGGGTGGAGCCCGAGAGTCTGCATTCCTAACGAGCTCTCAGGTGGTGTGGGCTGCAGGGGCGCCGACCACTCTTCCCCCGGACCCCCGTGGTCTTGGCTCCGGGCCAATCAGCCGTCAGGGTTCTTGATAAATCGCCCCGCTCGGCAGAGGAGCAGAATTGCCAGGACATGCGCGCTCCAGCCGGGGGAGCGGGGGGGTAATTTCCGAACTCCGGGAAGCGGTAGTGGGAGGCAGGCCACTCGCAGCGACTCGCCGGGGGCCGCGCTCTGCTCGCCATGTCGCGGCGCAAGCAGGCCAAGCCTCAGCACCTCAACTCCAAGGAGCCGCAGCCCGCGCGCCGCGAGTTCGCCGAGGCTGGCCCCGGGGTGGCGGGGGTCCCGGGTGAGTAGCGCCGCGGACGCCCCGCCTGGCCGCTGCCTGCAGTTTCTCGGACGCTCGGGGGGACCCGCGCGGGTGCGGGGCTCGGGGCGTGGAAGGGCGGGGGACGCCTCCACCTCGAGTGCTGGGGCTGGGACCTCGGCGCCCTTGCCCAGCGCCTTTGTAAGTTACACCTCCTTGTAAATTCTCCCCGTTCGGATAAAACTGTGCCGCTCCCCGCAAACGCTGGTAAATCGCGGTTTTTCACCCAAACACGCTGCGAGGATGCTCCGAGACCCCTTCGGAGGGCCCTCTTCGGGGCGCGCCGGCGCCCGGGTCCCCGACCTCCTCGGTGCTGGCCTGGGGCGGCGCGCCTGGAAGGTGGGCGTTGGGAGACCCGCGTCCGGGACTGGGAGGGGGCGGGGGGAGAACGTCTGAGTTTCCGCCCGGCCCTGGAGCTAGGTGCTGGGGGAGAGGGCAACAGCAATGGACAAGCAGACAGAATTCGGGTTCTTCTCGAGTTTATGGCTGAGTGGGGTCGAGAAGGACGGCCCTGGAGACAGAAGGGGGAGGCGTAAGGTGCGTTAGGGGTGAGCGGCGGAAGCAAAACCTCACCAAGCTGGGAAGGGAGAGATGGGGCGAGGGGGGAGGGGGCATTTCGAATGCATCGTCCAGGGAGGGCCTCGCGGAGGTGGGCATCATCGAGTAAAAAACCTGAAGGTTCTAGGGGAAAGGCTTGGAGATGCCGGGGGCGGGGAGGAAGGGTCGGGTGGAGAACATTCTAGGCAGAGGGAACCGCAAGTGCCGAGGCCGGGGACGTCAGCGAGGCTGCAGCCTGGGGGAGGGGGCTAAGGGCTCCAGGTGAGGACTTCCCTTTTACTTTAAATGAGGCTATGGAGGGAGGCGTGTGCCACGGTCGGACTTGGCGGGCTGACCTGGCCGTCAGGGGGCTGGTGGAGGGGGTCCGGGTGACACGCAGAGGCCCCGGATTACCCTAAGCCCTCAGGGCAGTATTTCTCACCCCGTGGTCCGCGGAGCCTCGGTTTCTGAACAGCCTGCGGGTGAGCAGCTTCGCTCACTCGCTAAATTCCTCAGTCTACCCTGAGGCACCGCCCCCATTGGAATTTCTGGGGCGAGGTGGGGGGGGGGTCTGCATCTCTAAAGCGCTTCCCTTCTGATTATCTTGCCTTCAGATTAAGATAACTTCAGTTCCCGCTCGGTCTCCGCTCCCTCCCCCTCCCCCACCCCCGCGGTTAACTGATAACCTCCTAGTTCTGGGTGAACTTTTTTTCCCTCTCCCCTGCCTGCCCTCGGCCCAGAAAGGGAGCTGGGGGATCTCGGGTCTCTGCCAGTAAGCCTCAGATCTCCACCAGTGCAGGTGGCTGGGCTTTGATGACCACACACCCAAGGAGGTAGTGGAGGGGAGAAGTATAATGAATCTACTTTAGAAGTATGAGTACCTAAAACCAAAATTGGGCTGGATGGAACTACCATTAACCAAAGACCAGACCTACCTTTGTCCCCAAGGACTATATAACTGACACTGGTTGAAATGGGAGGGTCTCCCTGGGGGGATAGGGGGGCAGGGTCCCTGCTGATTCTCTGCAGAAGAGGAACTGGAGAGTGTAATGGGGGGTGTTGAATCGTTGGGGGACGCGATTATAAAAGACAATAGCCTGAATGACCCCTGGCTGTTGCTCAGTGCCCTGGGCTCCTTTTATTCTTGCCTACAGGGTGAAGACACCTGGAGAGGCTCCCTCTCGGTTTAGAAAGCTTAGGGTGTTCTGCATGGTGAGGTACTTGGGGTACCCCTGTGGGAGCAGGGAGCAATCAGAATTAAGCACCAGCCACCCCTGTAGAGAAAAAGCAACCCTCCATCTGATGTGGTTTTTCCTCCTGCATTTTAGGTCTGTCCCGCTGATCGAAGGCCCACCTCCTTTTGAGTTTGTCTAGGCTTCCCCCCTCCACCCCCAAGGTTAGCAGGAGTGGGCCACTGTTAATTTGCAAATGCCTTTGCAACTCAGGTTTTGGAAGAAATAAAATGGAGCAGGTCAACTGGTAGACTTCAGTCATGACCAGTCTGTATTTAAAAAAAAAAAAAAAAAAGTGAGGGTAACCTTATAAAAGGTACAGTGGTTGTTCATAGGGTTAAAGTGCCCACCCCCTCTTTCAGACTAGAAGGGTCTCTGCCCCAGCTGCCCTGTTTTCAGGGAAGAGTGGACCTCCAGACTGGCTTGGTTTCCTGGATGTTTAGAAGTAAGGAAGTCTCCTTGGGAGACTTGGGAGGTCCTCTCCTTGGGGGCCCTTCATGGCCCTCCACATTCAACCTGGGTGACCCTTTCTAGCACTGGATTGTTCTTTAGGATTTTATTTTTGAGGGCACCTGGGTGGTGCAGTGGATTAGGCCTCTGCCTTGGGCTCAGGTCATGATCTCAGGGTCCTGGGATCAAGCCCCACGTCAGGCTCTCTGCTCAGCAGGGAGCCTGCTTACCCCTCTCTCTCTCTGCCTGCCTCTCTGTCAAATAAATAAATAAAATCTTTTAAAACAATTTTTTTTAAGATTTTATTTGAGAGAGAGTATGAGAGGGGAGAAAGTCAGAGGGAGAAGCAGACCCCCCCGCGGAGCTGGGGGCCTAATGCAGGACTTGACCCCGGGATTTCGGGATCATGACCTGAGCCAAAGGCAGTCGCCTGACCAACTGAGCCACCCAGGCGCCCTAAAACAATTTTATTTTTGAGAGCAAGAGCACGAGCAGAGGGAGAAGGAGAAGCAGGCTCTCTGCTGGGCAGGGAGCCCAAGGACGTGGGGTTAGATCCCAGGATCCCGAGATCAGGAACTGAAGGCAGACGCTTAACCAACTGCCAGGAACCCCTGGATAGCTTTTTTTTATTGCTTTAACCCATCAGTCTCTTCTGCCTGGTTGCAAGTTTTCATGGCACAGTGCGTTTCCCTCCCTTGCAGAACCTGGTGGCTCACGTGCACACATCAATGAACAAAACGTTTATATAGTGTTATGTACCAGGTCCTCTTACATGTACTAAAGGACTTAACCTTCACCTAAACCTAGGGGATAAGGGCCATGATCTACATTTTTGATGTGGAAATTGAGGAACAGGGAAGTTGAGTAACTTCTCCGTGGCCTTACAACCTCTTAATTAAATTTCACTTTTCAATCCTCCTTGGTTTCTCTGGGATTAAAAATCCTTAAGAGTTTAATGGTTTTCTTTAATACAAATTGCTAAGTGTAGTGCAAGGTTTGGGGTTTTCCTCTGAGGGGCACAGTGATGGGCTTCATTCCATTCTGGCCAGTGTGGGTTCTGATCAGCTGAAAACTTCTAGCCCTGCAACCTTCATCTCTGAGCCAGTTTCCCTTCTCAGAGCCGAAGGTTTCAAAAGTGTGGTTGCCAGGTCAGCATCAGTGGGAACTTGTTAGAAACGAAAAATAACAGCTCTACTCCAGATCCACTGAATCGGGAACTCTAAAGGTGGAGCCCAAGCCACCTGAGCCTTCACAAGCCTGCCAGGTAATCCTGATGCACCTGCTGGAGAAGCATTGCCTTGGCATTGGCCTAGGAATCACCTGGGGATCTTGTTCAAGCGCAGACTGATGCTGTTGGCTGGGACCTGAGGTTCTGCATTTCTAACAAGTTTCCATGTTATGCTGATGTTAGAGCTCTGGGGACTACCCTTCAGATTGCAAGGGTTTGGGGTATATGATAGAATCACGGGGCCTCAAAAGTGCAGGTTCCTGGGATCTACCCTTAACCACCCTCACCCCAAGTTATCCAGGGGTGAGCACTGGAAAACTGCATCTAAAACCCACAATCCAAGTGACTTGGATACAGGTATAGGGCTCTCCTGGACATTGTAGGATGTTTAGCAACATCCCTGGCCTTTACCCTCTAGATGCTACGGTCACTTACGTGTGTGCACATAGGACCATCAAAAATGTCCCCAAGCATTCCCAAATGTCCCCTGGGGGCAAAATGACCCTTTATTAAGAGCCCCAGGGTTAGGTCACTTGTTCAAACCCTGTTAAGGGGCTTTGAGCACCACCACTATTCAGATGGGAACTCTGCAATCCTATATTCCTACATAGTGTTTACAAGGCACAGGCTGGCGTACTGAGAATTTACATCATTCTAACCCTGCTGCTCTGCCACATAAACTGAGGCTCAGAAAGATTGTTTCAGTTAGCAAGTAGCTAAGCAAGGCCTGTGCCTAAGAGCTAAAGCCCACGCCAGTGTGTTCACTAGCTTCTCGTAGTAAGAGGTTTACCTGGACAAAACCTCTCCCTGTAAACGGAATCCACCTTCCCTACCTGGAGCGAAAACCATCCCAGCCTTTGGCCTCTAATTTATAATTTATATACTAGTCAGTATCTTTTTTTTTTTAAGACTTTAGACATCGGGGGCGCCTGGGTGGCTCAGTGAGTTAAAGCCTCTGCCTTCGGCTCAGGTCACGATCCCAGGGTCCTGAGATCGAGCCCCAGAGCCCCACATCTGGCTCTCCACTCAGCGGGGAGCCTGCTTCCCTTCCCCTCTCTCTGCCTGCCTCTCTGCCTACTTGTGATCTCTGTCAAATAAATAAAATCTTTAAAAAAAAAAAAAGACTTTAGACATCAACAACACCTTTTTATTCCTTGGATTTAAATCTGTTTGGAGAGAAATCACTTTGTAATCTTTCAGGAACGTTTGTGTTTTATTACAGAAATTTTAAACCTCCACGTTTAATTGAACCACATGAAACTATCTGACCATTTGGCCCACAAGAACCTCAATTCCAATGATTCTACCATAGTAACAGAGCATGATGCCACGAACTCCCGTGTACCTGGGGCTGGGCTTCAACAATTAATTACACGTGGGCAGGCTTGTTTCTTCTGTCCAGCTCTTCCCATGCCCTGGATTATTTCGAAGTTTCATCTTCACACCAAAAAAAAAAAAAAACCACTTTAGTGTTCATGCTTGTTGTGGTCTTCAGTGGCTCTTACAATATGTTTAAATCAGGATCCAAGTGACCTCTGGATACTGCAAGTCATCCTTGCAAGTCTTTGAGTCTGGTTTTCAACCCCCCGCATCCTTTTTTTTTTTTTAAAGATTTATTTGTCAGCACCGCAAGCAGGCAGAGTGGCAGGAAGAGACAGAGAAGCAGGCTCCCCACTGAGCAAGGAGCCCGATGTGGGACTCGATTCCAGAACCCTAGGATCATGACCTGAGCCGAAGGCAGTGGCTTAACCCATTGAGCCACTCAGGTGTCCCTCCCCCTCCATCTTTTAAGTGATTTGCTGAAACAGTGGCATTTTGTCCAGGAGACCAGTGGTGCTTGAAGTGTGGTCTGTGACCTACTGAATGGAGACAAAACAAATTCAGAAACCTTAACCTTGCAGGACCAGCCTTCTGTCATCTCTAATGTTTGTTTGTTTTGTCTTATTTCATTTGTAATTTGTGTTATATTTTATAAAAATAGCAGCCACTGATGGATTGGAAGATCTTTTACAAACTAATCTTTTGCTACGTCACCTCAGAAGCCACTGTTGCAAAGTTTTGCAACCTGGGTCTTGCCAATTGGGTCTGTCCTGTTTCCATGTCTCTGGTTCCCTGTATTTTCTGGAAGTTGGAGTTCAAGAAAGGACTTCTTAAGGCCAGAGCATACATGGCTTTCCATTTTTAATGGATTGGGGGGGGGGGGGCTGGGGTTTTTTTTCTTTTCTTTTTTTTTTTTTTTTTTTTTTTTTTTTTTTTTTTTTTTGGAGAGGTGATGGAGGTAAAACAGTCCTGCTTCTGTTGTAAGACTTACCATGGTGGTTGTATCTGAGAAATTAACCCTTCTTTCTGTGTCCATTTCAGCTTCAGAATTAGAAGATAATGTTCCCAAACCAACGTGTCCCTCCACGGACAGCAGTGATGCCCAGAAAGCCCCTGCCTTGGCGCTTCCCTCAGAGTCCAAGGAACAAACGGTGACGCTCGGAGAAAGGACCTTCAACTGTTGTTATCCAGGTGAAACATGAACTTGAACGCGTGGACCCCTTCCCAGGCGGGCGCTGGAAGGGCGAGCTCTGCCCCGCTCGCCTGCGGAGTCCTGGCCCCGCCCCCCGCGCACTGTCCGCGCAGGCGCAAATGCATCCTAAGCATCCTGTGGCGTCCGAGCTCCCCGGAACTTCCCAGGTTTTCAGGTTTATGGGCGCTTCGTTTTTGAGGCCCTATTTTGAGAAAACCTGGATTTTTTTTTTTTTTCTTCTAGGTTGCCACTTCAAAACTGTCCACGGCATGAAAGATTTGGACCGCCATCTGAGAATCCACACGGGTAGGTATCCATTCCTTTGTTGGAAACTCGAACATTGAAGGAAGTGGCGAGGAGTTGGAGCGCGCTGGCCTGGGGTGGTGCGCAGGGCGGAAATGGTCTGCGGGGTGGGCTGCGGCCTCAAAAGTCAGAAGCTAGGGGGTGCGTCCGGGGAGAATCGGTCAGAGGAGATGGGATCAAGGCTGTTCTGAAAGGCTTTCTGAAGAAGGTTCTTGCCTTGAACTGCAAAAGGTGGCTAAGTAACCACACAAGACCAGGAACATTCCAGCAGGGGGAACAGCAGGTGCAAAGGCATGGAAGGTGTGAGCCAGTTGGGGAGGTTGGTGAGGACAGGCTACAGAGAGGCGTTGTGGCCCAAGTAATCCTCGGTAAGGTCCTATGCGTCTGGGTGGCTCCGTGGGTTAAGCGTCTGCCTTGACCCAGGTCATGATCCCAAGGTCCTGGGATCGAGCCCTGATGAGTTGGGCTCCCTGCTCACTGGGGAGTCCGCTACTCCCTCTCCCTTTGCTCCCTACACCCATTTGTGTGCACCTGCTCGCACATGCTCTTGTCTCTCACAAATCTTTTTTAAACAAGTACTAAGGTTGCTTCTTAACCGTTCTTTGAGCAGCCGGCTACTGAGAATAAGAGAAATAAGATGTGCTGTAGCAAAGGAATTTCCATGATGTATAATCAGGGTCTGCACACTACAGCCTGTGAGCCAAATCTAGCCTGTGAAGCTCATTGGTCGTCTGTGGCTGCTTTGGCCCCTACCGTGGCATCGAGTCTTGCCGGAAAAAACTGATGGACAAAGCTGAAGGCGTTTACTATATGGCTCTTCACAAAAACCTTGCCTACCTGTTGGTCTTAGGTGTAGACCCTACACGAGTGGAAGTTAAGATTGTGGTCTGTGGGGCCCCTGACTGGCTCAGTCGGGAGAGCATGCACCTCTTGATCTCGGGGGTTGTGAGTTCATGCCCTATATCGGGTATAGAGAGAACTAAAAAAAAATAAATTAAAAAAAATCAAGGGGCACCTGGGTAGCTCAGTTGGTTAAGCATCTGCCGTTGGCTCAGGTGGTGATCTCGGGGTCCTGGGATCCAGCCCAGCGTGGAGCCCTGTACTCAGCGGGGAGTCGCTTCTCCCTCTGCCCTTACCCCAACTCATCTGTGCTTGTGTGTGTACAGTCTTTCCCTCTAAAATAAAATCTTAAAAAAAAAAAATTAGGGGCGCCTGGGTGGCTCAGTTTAGTGTCTGCCTTCAGCTCAGGTCATGATCCCAGAGCCCTGGGATCAAGTCCCAGGTCGGGCACTCTGCCCAGCCGGAGTCTGCTTCCCCGTCTCCCTGTAGCCCCTCCTGCCTGTGCTCTCTCTCTCTCTGTCAAATAAAATCTTAAAAAAAAAAAAAAAAAAAAAATCGATCTGTTGGCTCTTACAGAAACCAAACCAGGTGGCTTAAACATAACCGAGTTTCTCTCGAGTACAACTTAAGGAGTACTCCAGAGCTGGCAGAATGGCTGTCGTCCTTAAACTATAGCTTCATCTCCAGGTACGAGGCAACTGCTCTGTTAACTAGTGGGAAGCAGAAGTGCGGAAGAGGGCCCCTCCCTTGGGCCATGCCCTGCCTCGCCCCCCAGCAGCATCCCTATTGGGATTGGACCCACCTTGGGCATCAAGGGGGGCTGGGAAGTGGTTTCCAAAAACCACTAAACTCAGGAGCTCCCATGGGAGGACCCCTTTCTGGGCGATTAGTAGTCTCCGCTAGAAATGGGCGTCGTGAAAAAGGTAGGCAGGTCATAAAAAAAAAGAAAGGGTAGGTCATAAAGGGCCTTCTAGCGAAGGGAATGTTGATCGTCTCCTGGAAAGACCAGGCTGCCAGGATGAGGTCAGCAGAAGCCATCTGAACAGAGGAGACCCCACCATCGTGACTGGCTAAGGCAACCTCAAAGCGGGTCGGTGGCTCAGTCCCATCCCCCCTCAGCTGGGCGATGCTACTGCCACCTAGTGGGTGGGGCCAGAGATGCTTCCAAATCCCTACGATGCACAGGTCAGGCCCTATGACAAAGAATTCCCAGATCCCCGAATCTGTGGTGGACCTAGAGAGAGAGGGGGTGGATTAATATTTTATTGGAATAATACAGTACATGACGGGGATACAGAAAGTGGGCAAGGCCCTGTCCTTGGTGGGGTCAGATTCCTGGGTACAGAAGCGGGGCGGACAGATGGCTTCTCTGGCACATACTTAGGGTGTTTTACTGTGTCCAAGGCAAATGCTCTAGCTCTGAATATTTTAACTGGTGAAAAGGGGGGGGGAGGGGAGCTTAAAGCATCTCTCCCTCAGGGCATGACCCAGGAGTGGGATCCCTTGTGATTAATAATGAGACCCAACTAATGGTGGTTTAAAGCCAAGATATTTCTGTCTTACCACAGTCCCAGTCGGGTATGGTAGCCCATGGTTTTGGGGACTCTGGCTCTTACGTTGTTGCTTAACATCTCAGGTGTGTAGCCCATGTTGGCGTGGTCTGAGCTGGCTTACTGACCCCCCTACCCCCCACTTAAGGTATGAGAAGTTACCCGTCACTTGGGTTCATGCCTCTTGGCCTAGAATGTAGTCACATGGCCATTCCAAGCTGTGGAAATTGAGGCTGGGAGAAACGTCTAGACTCTGGCCACGTGCCCAGCTTCTAGAATGAAGGTTCTGCTTACAAGAAAAAGCTCGGACGCCTGGGCTGAAGGGCATCCCGGACCGAGCTGTGAGAGGCGGGGAGGGTGCTATGTGCGGGTCATCTTTTAAGGCTTAGGCCGGACCTTTGCCAGATGGATACCACAGTGGTTCTCAAAACACTGCTGTGATCCTTTTACATCTAAAAACTGAAGATCTCCCCCACCCCAAGTTTGTGTTTTATCTAGAGTTACTGCGCCAAAAATTAAAACCGTGCTTTAAAATATGTATCCACTTAAAAATAACAATAAGCCAAGGTGGCCGGCTGGCTCAAGCGGTAGAGCTGGCAACTCTCAATCTCACGATTTTGAGTTTGAGCGCCAAACTCACTCACTTACAATTAACAATTTTTTAAAAATAAGCTCCTTGTAGCAGTACTTCATGAGAAGTAACTACTCTCCCCAAAAACGTGACCAGTGGTATTATCGAGACCTTTGCAAATCTCCTAAAGTCAGCTGGGCTCTCCCACCTGCGTACAGTCCACTGCCATGGTTTGAGTAGCTAAAGAAAATTTGGTGCCTCGCATATGGTTGGAAATGGAATATTTTGTTGAAAGCCTTCTCCGATAATTTCTAATATCCTACCAAAACACAACAGAGGGAAGTTTCTTTAACTTTTTAAAGATTTATTTTAGAAAGCGTGCAAGTGGGGGGAGGGGCAGAGGGAGAGAGAATCTTCGAGCAGACTCCCCACTGAGTGCAGGGCTGGACACAGGACTCGAGCCCACGACCCATGAGAAAACAACCTGAATGGAAACCAAGAGTCAGATGAGGACTGAGCCACCCAGGTACCCCGGGGGTAGTTTCTTAAGGCTCGGTTGCTGTATAGAATCTGGAGCCATAGCCACAAACTTTTTAAACTGATAAAATCCATTGTTCTGTTTACTTTTTGAATGGCTCTTACTCATGCTTGATTTTTTTTTTTTTTAACTTGTCCTGCATTGGCCACTTGGAAAATACTGGTTTAGCAACATACATAATCCTTCCAAATGTTGGCCCATTTTACAACAGAAAAAAAAAAAAAATCACTTGTTAATATTCCCAGTCTCATCAGAAAAATCCAAGAGGAAGCTGCACACCCAGGGTAGGGAATAGAGGTTCGGAAATCCTAACTTTTTTAGAGCTGGGATGTTACCGCTGCAGCACTGTCGGCAATCTTCCTTGAAATGACAGGCTCACGTAGCTCATTCTGAAGGAGATATTCACCAAATCCCAAATTTGAAAAACTCACCAGGGCCTGTTCGCACAACCGTGTGCTTTTGGTCTGCATACTTCCCATCTCATGACACCGTGTTTAAAAAAGAAAAAAAAAAAAAAAAAGGCTTCAGGAGGGAGAGATTTAATAGAAGTCAGGGGTTTTGCTGCCGGGAAGGCTATTCATGAAACTGGCTCTGGGTTCCCTGGGAGGGTATGGCCAGGAGGAAACTCCGTGCCACTGCCTCCTTGCGCGGGGGGGGGGGGGGGGGGGGGGGGGACGGCTGGTGGTGCATGCTCAGGCACGTGTAGTCCTGCCCAAGAGTTCGCACAGCAGAGTGAAGGTCAACAATGGAAAAGGAAAATCCCCATCTTTGTAATAGGATGAAGATCCTTCTGACTGCAGACTCGACCAGAAGAGACTGGGGTACCCCCAGTCACTCACGGACCGCACTTTGAGAACTGTGGAGGCTAATGTGGGGGCGGGGGTGCGGCCTGTGTGCCCAGAGTGAGGGCTTCCTGAAGGGTTATCTGGGGGAGAGTAAGTTAGAAAGCTGAGTGTGCTCACATTAGAGACCTGGAAAATCAGGCCTTGATTTTTGGGAGAGGAGTTAATTACCTTTATTCTAAAATTGCACTTCCTCTCTATACCCCGAAATTGCACTTCCTCTCTATACCCCGAATGCCAGTTTATGTATTCTGGATGAAAATTTTTAATCAAGAGTTGAATCATAAATATTTTAAGGTGCTCATGCATGTATTTAGCTTAGTAAAGGAGTTGGACTCACAGTATTGCTGTCTTTTATCCTCTGTCCTCATTTAGCACAGGAATCCGGATTCATTGGTCATGCACGAGTGGGGGCCTTTCTTCCGCTGTGCCATAGACCATTGCTTGAACGTGAATCACTGTTCCTGGCAGACTTAGAGCGTGCCCACACTGCTCTCTCCTTCTGACTTTTTCAGCAGATGGAGAGAGTGTAGATGATTAGGCTGTGAGGACCGTGTCCATCTCCAGGACAAATGAAGACCACTCAGTCCCTCCCAGTGTCCTCCAGAGTCCGTCACCACTCTGTGCCTCGTGCTGTCTCCTGTCTGGGACCCGGCCAGTGGAGCACCCTCTGTCTGGAACCTACCAGATAAAGGGGGTCTTGGCTTTTTTTTTCCTGAACCCTATGAGCCCTTCCCAGGATGTTTTTAAATGAAACCCCCTTAAACTGTATTTCTGTACACATCCTATCAGTGGTAAACACGTCGTATTTAATACATAAACCCCAGCTACCTTAAGTGTGGTAAAGACCCCACCCAGGGGTCAGCCTCACCCGGGGGCTTGTTAGAAACCCTGCATCTCCGGGCCAACCTGGACACACTGACACAAACTACATTTTACTTGGTTTCTGTAAGTTCAACCTGAGAGATGGGGAATGTTGGTCAGAGGGTACCAACGTCCAGCTGGAAGATGAATGAGTTCTAGGAGGCTGCTGTACGGCACGCCAGCTGTTCAGGTAGCGACTTCCAAGTCTGTCCTGACAAGAGTAGGTCTTAAGTGTTCTGACCACAAAGAAACGGTGATTGTGTGAGGTGAAGGCAGTGTTAATGAACCTTATGCTGGTAATCCTTTTTCAGCTTATACTTGTATTAAATCACCACGTTGTATACCTTAATGTCGTGTCAGTTATATCCCAAATCTGGGGGAAAAAACCCATTTTAGTGAGCCCACCCCACTCAAGCCCCCCAAATGATTGGGATGTGCAGGAACACTAAGAAAACCCCGAGTTTAATGTTAGCAGACCAGCTGTCAGATCCCCTTAATTGTGCCGTAGTGACGAACGTAAAGGACCCTTCAGAATTACAAGTATGCTTGGTGGGTGTGAACGTGGCTCCCGTGTACTGACCAGTCTCTCGTACCCTTACTGGGGTTGTTGATTACATGATGGGTAGATGCTAAATTCCAGTTAGAGGTAGTAGAAATAAAAGTGCAGTTATTTCCCATACGAGGTCTTGGATCTCCTATATCTTATCCCCAAGCCCTAAATTAAGAATCCCCTGATCTTGGTTGGGGGCAGCACCTGACTGGCTCAGTCCATTAAGCGTCTTCCTTTGGCTCAGGTCATAATCTCAGGGTTCTGGGATCAGGCCCTGGGTCTGGGTCCCTGCACAGCAGGGGGAGACTGCTTCTCCCTCTCCTCCACTCCCTGTGGGCATGCCATGTGCTGCACCCCCCCCCCCACTCCCTACCTTGCGTTCTCAAAAGCTTAAAAAGAAAAAAGGAAAAAAACAATAAGCCTGATCTGGAATGTTACGAGTCAGCTGGGCAAGAGAACCACGGTGAACCATGCACTGGCTCTTAAAAGGATTTGCCTGAGAGTGATCCCTCCATTTCAGTCCTGTTTCATTAGGCAGAATAGGTCGCATGCCCAAGCCTGTGGTCACTGGGATTAGAGGCAGAATTCTCCTGCAAAGGGGACAGTGAATACTCCAACCGTACATAGTATTCATGGGAGGGTTTACCTCTGACCTAGGAACTTAAGTTGTCGTTGATCAGTTTTCTGCTGGTTCACACTTTGTAACTGGATATATTCCTAGACCGTTATCCACTTTATCAAGTTCTCGTTTATTGGCGTAGTTCTACTTAGGCCATAATGGATTAGATCTGTGGTCCCCTTTCTCTCTTCCACTGTCTCTTGGAAGGGTTCTCAACCAGGTAGTCTCGTCCCCCTGACCGCCTCCCCTCCCCGGCCCTGGGGACATTTGTCAATGATCAGAAGACCTTTTTGACTCTTAAAACTAGGGATAGAGGTGCTACTGGTGTCCAGTGGGAAGCAGTGAGTGCTGCTGCTTGGGACAACCTAGATGAAAGGATTACTTGGCCAAAAGGGCAGTGATGCTGCGCTTGAAGACCCTAGAGTTTTGGTATCTTGAGCAAACCTCCCTTCTTAACCATTATTTTGTTTATGTGGATTAACAGCTGTGTATCTTGATTTCTTCTAATTTATTGAATTGCATAGTTCACTTCCAGCCTTTTAAAAATGAACTTAAGTCTACAAACACCCTTCTGAAAACAGGGCTAGGCTATAGGTTTTGACACACACAGCTTTCCCTGCCCGTTTCTAGAGAGTTTGTCATCTGATTTTGATTCTTAAAAATTGTTTTAAAGGGGCGCCTGGGTGGTACGGTGTGTTAAGCCTCTGCCTTCGGCTCAGGTCATGATCTCAGGGTCCTGGGATCGAGCCCTGCATCGGGCTCTCTGCTCAGCAGGGAGCCTGCTTCCCCCCACCCCACCCCCCACCCCCCGTCTCTCTGCCTGCCTCTCTGCCTACTTAGGCTCTCTCTCTCTCTCTGTCAAATAAATAAAATCTTTTTTAAAAATTGTTTTAAAATATGCTCTGACTTTTGAAAAACCTTTTGGGAAACAATATCAGATTCATAAGTTTGAGTCACATCTATTTGGTTTTATCTTTTCAGTATGTATTTTTTTTAGTGGCTCTGTATTTTGTCCAATATTCGATACTCCTTTTTAGCATTTTCCTAAAGTATTTATGTACCTTAGGAGCATTACGCTGATTTTTAAAATATGTTAAAGCTTTTACCAGGGAAACTAAATCTGTTCTTACTTATATATAGCTTGACTTTTACTTGTGTTCTGTTGCCTTTCTCTATGGTTCTCTTGTGGTTTGGAAGCAATAGTTTCCATTTGATTATATCCCACATCTTATCCACTTCCTTTTTTCTGATGTACACAGATCAAGTGTGATGCTCTGAGTCATCCGCTGGCTTTCTTTTCTCTTTCCACTGAATGCTAATTCAAGTATCGGACTCTATTTAAGTAATTTCTGTAGAACTTTGCAGACACTGCTCCCGTTGTCTGAGGAATTACATGCTGATCTGAGCATTTCTTTCTGAAATTGTAAGAGTTCATTTGTGGGCTCCTGAAATTGTATCGCCCTGCCTGCAGATAAGCCATTTGAAGACTCGGGACTGTCGTTCGTGTTGAGAAATACCTGTTTTCTCTGTCCTGGACCATCTAGAGCTGGCTCTCATGTCTTGTACTTTCCCTTTCCGGCAGCCTTCTGGAAGATTCTTGGGCTCCATCTTCAAAGTCCTTTTTTTGACATCCTTTCCGCTCATCAACTTGGAGTCTTGAGAGTCCCAGGAGAATCGGAATTACTATGGAAATGAAAACCGGGGCACCTCGGTGGCTCCGTCATTAAGCATCTGCCTTTGGCTCAAGTCATGATCCCGGGATCGAGCCCCACTTCGGGCTCCCTACTCAGCAGGAGCCCTGCTTCTCCCTCTGCCACTCCCCCTGCTTGTGTTCCCTCTCTCACCGTGTCTCTCTCTCTCTGTCAAATAAATAAATCTTTAAAAAAAAGGGAAATGAAAAGTATTTGCTTTTAGAACTTCACCTTCTTGAGTTGGGTGTGTCTTCCTGGTTCTGGCTTTCCCCAAGCATTTGGTTATTGGGTGGACTTTTTTATTTGTAAGTGATGAGTCTGGAATGGTTGTAGGGGAGGGACGGAACACTGGAGGAAATGCTCTGGCCATTGGGTTCTGTTCTCCGGAGTGTCTCCAACTACTTGAGGGCTTTGCACTGTTTCTGTGGTGTAAGCGCCCTCATTTTCTAACACCATTGCTGCTATGGTTTGGTACAACTGAGGGAGGAGGCAACCTGACCATTCGGTGCGAACCATGAAAGCTGTTCCGAGGTCCCTGCATCTGACCCTGAGTACTTCTAAAATGACTCTCCATTTCCCCAAACAGGGTTTGGCCTATGATTTTTGGCCTTCAACCTGATCTTACCTGTTCCTTACGATTCTTTGTAATTTGTGAGCCGTCCATGACTAGCACACCTTCTCGTTTCCCAATGCGCTGAACTGTGTACTTCAGTATCTTCCTATCTGGGCACTGGGACAGAAGGAAGAGGCAGACCCCTCGGCCCCGGCTCCTACCCGCTTGGTCCGATCTCTTTGCAGTCACCTTAACAGAGAAACCCTTAAAACCTTGCATCTTCCTTATGTGTTTGAAGGAGACAAACCCCACAAGTGTGAGTTCTGTGACAAGTGCTTCAGCCGGAAAGACAACCTGACCATGCACATGCGTTGCCACACCAGCGTGAAGCCCCACAAGTGTCACCTGTGTGACTATGCCGCCGTGGACAGCAGCAGCCTCAAGAAGCACCTGCGGATCCACTCGGACGAGCGGCCCTACAAATGCCAGCTCTGCCCCTACGCCAGCCGCAACTCCAGCCAGCTCACCGTCCACCTGCGGTCCCACACAGGTAGGTCCCTGGCCCGGAGACCTGTGCCTTACTCCTCGTCCAGTTTCTTCACCTCCTTCTCGCTAAAATGCAAGCAACCGAGAGGACTTGGTGGTCCAATGTAAAGGAGTTGGCATTTCTGTGGTTTTTCACCCAGACGGCCAATGTTCCGTAAAACGTTGAAAGTCTGACAGCTCGGTTTTTTCCTAACTCGACGACATAGGCCACAATAGGGAAGCAAGGGATGTCTCTCAAAAGTCTGATGTCTAAACTAGGTGTCTTGGTCATTTCGTGTCAACTGGTCACATGGCTGAATTCTGAAACGTAGCAGAATTAGCTGACTGGACCTGCAAATCACAGACTTCTAGTGTTAGAAATTAGACTCTGCCAAAAGCTTTCTCTTCCCTTGTGAGACCCCACTGAATAACAATAGAATCAACCAGTTCATCGAGGCACGGAAAAGTGGGGATCGGGGGCTCTTAAGAAGGCTCAGAAAATGAGGTTGTTCAATGAATTCGTAGAAGGCGGCAAGCAGATGGGATATGCTGACATCTGAAACTAAGTTTAAAAAAATAAAAATAAAAAACTCTTCCAGCAGACAAATGGCTCCCAACCCTCTGGCTGCCTCCCAGCCTCTCTAACCAATGTTTCACTACCCTGAGAGCTCTGGACTAGGACCTGGCATGTAGACTGCCAAGGCCACAGAGTTCAGAGGAGAAGCAAAAGCCTGTTGGCGACATGGCCCGCACTGCCCAGTAGCAGGTAAAACCTGTGGCCGCCTCTACCTAGTCCTTAAACTGGTCTGTTCTTCCTAAATCTAAATGTCACCTATGGATTATGAATCGCTGGCAGGAGATGAGTGGTCTAAAATGCCCCAAATCTAACAAATCCTGGAGATAGCAGAATACCTTGGGTCATAGACAAGAATTCTTCAGTTCTAATTGGTATCTACCCACTAGCAGAAATGCTGCATCCAAGAAGAGTTCCGTGAAAAGGTAGTGAGAACGAAGTATGAATTAAAACTGAAGTTGCTGGCTACAAAGGCAAAGAAATTTCCCAGACACTAGAAGAAAAAAAAAAACTGATTTGGAAAACTAAGAAAGAATAAGAAACTGGAAGTTTGGTCACTGGCCAGGTCTAGGGGGGAAAAAAAATAGAAGTGAGAAAATCAACTGAGAAAGAATTTCTCGATTCTAAGGAGCCATAAGAGTGGAAAGGATTCATGAGATGCCGAGCAGGACAGATGGAGTGGGTGGGCAGAGTCAAACCTAGAAAAACTTTTCCCGTAGTATTAGCTTCTAGGGGGATAGTGGAATAGTGCCCTCAAAGCTGGGAAATGATTTTGGATGAAGAACTCTATACCCAACCAAACTGAGGTATACCAGTATACTGAAGTGTACTAGTAGAAAGTAGACCAAAAACAGGCAAGAAATCAAACTTTCAGGTGTCATGCTAGTGGCAGTTACTGGAAGATAAACTCTTCTCCAGGGAGAAAACAAAATGTGGCCTATCCGATGTATATTTGAATATTACTAACAGGTTGCAGTAAAGGGAAGTATCAGGATGATTCCTGTGTTGAAGGTTTAAAAGAAAATTCAATAAATCAGAAACTCAAAATCCACAAGAAATCTCATCTACAGTGTTCCATAATTAAAAGACTGGATGACTTTTGAGATGATGGCAAGATTCTTTTTCCCCGAATGCATAGTCCCATCAAGAATTAAGCTAAACTGTGTCCCAAAATGAGCATGTAAGAAAAGAGAATATGACCTTGATGCTGACACCACTATCAAATGGCCCAGGGGTGACCGTGACCCTCTAAGGTGTGCAGAATTCTGGTGAAGTATTTGGCTCCAGTGAATGAACTATATACCCAGTCCTAAATTAGTGTTTGATTCTAACACTGAAAAACAACTCGTCAAAGCATGGGAATTCACTGGCCAGAATGCTAAGTTCAATGCTCTTGAACTTAAATGTCAAAATCCCGACAAGTAGGAAGAGGTAGTATGGTGAAGACGAGGGAATCCTCAAGAAACTTCTCGGGCTGATGGACTAAAAGTTAGGAGGCTCTTACCCAACATAGAAGGTTCATGCCAGAGGTGTATAATACACACCCAACAGTGGGGAGAGGCTGGAGGGAACGGTGGACGTGTAGGGTAAGAGAGATCATCTTTGCTTATGTTCTACTGATGACAGTCGTTAGGGTAGTGACCCCCAAAGGCAGTAAAAGTCCTTAGCAGTGCTCCAGAGTACAGAAGAGGCTGTGGATTTTCAGGAATTGGTCCCCTGCTGCCATATTCCCGTATTTTGTATATAAAATTCAGTCTTGTGTAACTATGAGACTTCAGGAATACAAGCTCATCAGTTGACCTAATAGAGCTTAACCACTAGAGTCGGCAATACGTCATGGTTTGATTTGGAACAGTTGTAACAAAATTGTTACCTCCTCCATGTCCAGTTTTGGGGTATTAGATTAAATGAGAGCTAGAGTCAAAAGTAAAGTGGCTTCATGAAAAGGCCAGGATGCCCTGGTGCCTGAGTTCAAATCCCTCCTATTTGACCTTGAAACCTCCATTTTCCCATCTGCTCAATGGGGGTCATAGGACCCACTTATGAGATTGACGTGAGCATAAAAGAAGTTAACGTACATGGTAAGTGGTGGTGTCAGGGAGTTACCCGTCACTGGAGTCCAAAGACCCGACTCTCTGCACCCGGTGTTCTGATGCATGTTTGGAGGGGGGAGGGGACTTCTTTTGCTTGTCTGCTCTAATGGAAACGTCCCTTCCGTTGTCAGGGGACACCCCCTTCCAGTGCTGGCTCTGTAGCGCCAAGTTCAAAATCAGCTCGGACTTGAAAAGGCACATGATCGTGCACTCGGGGGAGAAGCCCTTCAAGTGCGAGTTCTGTGATGTCCGCTGCACCATGAAGGCGAACCTCAAGTCTCACGTCCGCATCAAGCACACGTTCAAGTGCCTGCACTGCTCCTTCCAGGGCCGGGACCGGGCCGACCTCCTGGAGCACAGCCGGCTGCACCAGGCCGACCACCCCGAGAAGTGTCCCGAGTGCAGCTACTCGTGCTCCAGCGCCGCGGCCCTGCGCGTGCACAGCCGCGTGCACTGCAAGGACCGCCCGTTCAAGTGCGATTTCTGCAGCTTCGACACCAAGCGGCCCAGCAGCCTGGCCAAGCACATTGACAAGGTGCACAGGGACGAGACCAAAACGGAGAACCAGGCCCCGCAGGGCAGGGAAGGGCCCCGAGGGAGCAGCTCCCAGCACGTGGCCAAAATAGTGACCCAGCGGGCCTTCCGCTGCGAGACCTGTGGTGCCTCCTTCGTCAGGGACGACTCCCTGAGATGCCATAAGAAGCAGCACAATGAGCAGAGCGAGAACAAGAATTCGGACTTGGTCACGTTCCCGCCCGAAAGCAGTGCCTCGGGGCAGCTGGGCACCCTGGTCTCCGCGGGGCAGCTGGACACGTCCCTGGAGCCCGGCCAGTGCCTCTAGTTCAGCCAAAGAGGCTGGTCGGCTGGCCGGGTGCCGCCCTCCAAGTGGAGGCCATTGAGCCAGACTCGTGTCCCCAGCTCTGGGGACGGAATGCTCCAACTTTATAAAGTTGGCCTCGAGACCATGGGCTGCGGTCACCGGCCTGAGAGCTGACGCCAAAGCAGCACAGTGGAGACACCCCTCCCCGTTGCTGTCTTCCCTCCAAACGTCGGCTGCCCGGGTTGACCCAGTGGTTCCGAGGTGGGGTGGGGAGGTCCGTCGCGCACCGCTCCGACCCATAGGGATAGTTTCGTGACGGAGGCCAATCCTAAAACTGACCCACCTGCGATGGAATTACAAAACTATTTAGATCACGTGGGGGACTAAACTGATGTGTATAGTGGGGAAGGTTAGGATGGCCGCGGGGGTACGCTCCGTGGAGGACCTGGGGGCCTCCGGGAAAGTCCTGTTTCTTAACCTGGGTGGTGGTGACGAGTGTTTGCCTTACGCGTTCGTGTGGTTCCTTTTATCATTGTCTTATAATAAAAAGGCAGACTGCGCTGTAGAATGATGTAAGGGGAATGCTCCATTTTTTTTTTTTTCCTTCCTTCCATTAGAGTGGGTGTGCTGTGGGGTTCTTCATGCCCACTCGATTCGGAAACGCGTTCTAGACGCCCGCAGGATTCTCCCGGGCTGAGTGCTGCGGAGACGAGAAATGCAGTTTGACCTGAAGGTGGCGCCAAAGATCAAGCGAACAGTAGCTGAGCCCGCACGTGTGCCTTGCGAAGAAGCTGCATTTCCGTGCTTGTGTAGAAAAGACCTGGGGCACCCGTAGGCCCCGGGCTTGGTTCTGGGACATGTGATGCAGGAGACAGGTGGAGCTGAGGGTCTTTCATCCCATTCAGCATTTGGTGTTCGCCGAACCAACAAATGAAAATCCAAACTTCTTGTAGACAGACATTTTACTTTGGCCAAAACTTAGCAGGCTCTGGAGTGCCAGTGGGTATATAACTTACCCACGGCTGTTTCATTGTTCGGCATCCTTTCTTCAACTACAGTCTTTAATAGAAATTCTTATGTGCCCTCATCACATTAAACATCTGTAATTTTAAAACCGATGAAATAGATCCATTGTTTTTGGTAGACTAGGAGGAAAAGGACGGGAAAACTTTTTTAGATTGTACACAAGGGAATACATAGTTCCCTTATGGAAGGTGTGTGTAGCTTATTTCGTTATGAATTCTGTTGTTTGAACATACCTGATTGAAGGGTGGCAGCAGGTGAATGATTGATACACTTATCTCATCGTAAGGAGAAAGTGATACCTGAGACCCATGATAGAATTAATCTTTGCTTTGGAAATTTCTTTTTTAAGATTTTTATTTATTTATTTGACAGAGATCACAAGTAGGCAGAGAGGAGGAAGCAGACTCCCTGCTGAGCAGAGAGCCCGATGCGGGGCTCGATCCCAGGACCCTGGGATCATGAGCTGAGCAGAAGGCAGAGGCTTTAACCCACTGAGCCACCCAGGTGCCCCTGGAACTGTTTTCTAAGGTCCGGGAGAGTGTCCGGTGACTGAATGCCCGTACATTGTACAGATTCTATTGTCACCTCTGTTTGTCATGAGTCTTATCTGTGTTTCTGTTCTAGTAGCAAGTGGGCTGTTGACCTTTCAAGTGGGAACCCACAGATTGAAATCATATAAACGTTCCTCGAACTTTTCCTATCACAGCTCTTCGGATAAACAGGAAAAGCCTTTTTAGAAGGTTTTTTTTTTTTCTCCCTCAACTGTATGGATTTCAGAGGTCTCTGGTCCGCCCTGTGTATCACCCAGCAAATTTGGATTCCCCATAGAGCAAAGGTCCACAAAGAGTTCCAGACCACATTGTAAATATTGGAGGCATTCTAGGGCCATAAGGTCTCTCTTGTGAGAAACTCTGGCTTTAGCTCAAAAACAACCATAGGCTATAAGAGAAACAATGAACTTACCTGTTCCAATAAAACTTTATAAAACAATTGGGGAAGTGGAAGAGTAAACCCTTCTAGGATGAGACTCTAAATATACACATAATGACAGAACTGTGGGGAACAGCTGGGGTGGCTAAGGGGCTACTGACCTGGTGCAGACCAGAAAGGCCAAGTTTCTGTGCCTCTGTTTGCAAGGTCAATGTGGGTCTGAAAGGGGAAACTGAGTATGTGTGCAGTTTGACTTCACCCTGACCAGGAGTTGCTAGACTTGTTTTGGTCAAGGGCCAGATAGTAAATATTCTGGGCTTTGCTGGCATTTGCCTCTGATGAAACGATTCAACTCTGTTCATCTCTACTGTTGTAGCACAATTACTCACCTCTACCACTGTCACTCAAGTAGCCGGAAGTGATAGGTAAGCGAATGGGCATAGCCGTGTGCTGATAAAACTTTATTTACAAAAAAGGCCATGATTTGGAAGTCCTAGTTTGCGGACCCCTGACCTGGACTGTTGAGTACAAGCAACAGGGTAAATGATCGTGGGTTAAAAACGTGGGAAAGAGATACTGAGAATGCTAAATGCCCTGGTCCCTTCAAGGAGGGGGCGACTTCATGCAACAGATGAGTTCAAGGTTAGGCGTTGGGGAAAACGGGGCCCTTCTGAGCCTTATTCATTATTCCCTGGCTATAAAATCCCAGGGAAGAGTCCAGAAATCGAGATGACCTTATGTTCTTTTCTTTTTTTTTTTTTAATTTTTTTTTTTTAGTTTATTTATTTGTTAGCGAGCGAGCACAGGCAGACAGAGTGGTAGGCAGAGGCAGAGGGAGAAGCAGGCTCCCCACGGAGCAAGGAGCCCGATGTGGGACTCGATCCCAGGACGCTGGGACCATGACCTGAGCCGAAGGCAGCTGCTTAACCAACTGAGCCACCCAGGCATCCCCCTTATGTTCTTTTCTGCTTACGGTTGCTTGCTGCCTTCTAGGCACTGCAGAGCATGAGTTTTTTGTCCTTGCATTTAGTTTCTTTCTTGAACCTTTTGCTGTTGTTGTGGCAACATGAGTCCCTACTCTGAGCCAGACATTGTGCTAAGAACTTTACCTGTGTTCGCTGCTTCCTCCCAGCGCCATCCAGAGCTGGGACTAGGGCCAGGGAGGGGAGGCCTTTGCCTAGGGCACCAAAAACTCCATAACCAAGAAATACTTTAATTGGCAAACTATGGCCAACAGGTCGGTCACTTTGTGGTTGCGAAGTAGCATTAGAAGTCAGCCTGGGAACTGAGACCAGCTGTTCAGGGGCGGAATTGGATCCTCGCTTCACATAAAATTGCATTAGAATACTGACCTTGATCAGTGAGATTTGGGGAACCACTTTCTATTTGGCACCTGCGGGGACTGTCTCTTGTCCAGAAGCAGAAACCGGACGTGTAAAGGGTAAAGAGACTTCTAGAACAGACTCGGGTTTCAGCCCCTGGCAGGGTAGCTGCTAGGCTGGGTCTCAGAGAAAAAATTTTATTGAAGTAATAAATTGAGCAGGGCGGTGTGGACAGTCCCAAAGAAGACTTTTGACAGAAGTTAATGGGGTTGAGGAGGAAGGAAGTGAGGAAGCTCCAGCCTCTGGCAGTGCTCTGTGGCTGACATCCAGCCAGAGACGCGGATTCTCCGTTTGCTCCTCTAAATGTGCCGCTGCAGGCATTTGGCTTAAGGATAAAATCAGCTGCTGTAAAGCAAAACCAAGGCTGGCTTACCTGTTTGCCTGTTTCTTATTTCATCTTGGGGGAGACCGTTTGGAAAACAACCAAGAACTAGTACTGCGACCTTCTGATGTTGGGGAACCTGGCTTCAGTCTTCTCCCCCGCTCTAGATCTTCCACACGTGGCCCAAGGTGGCGCTGCCTTAAGTTCCAACCAGGTGGAAAAGGCCAAGCCCCTTCCCCTTAACACTGCCAGGAAGCTGTACGTAAACTTTCACGTGCCTCACCTGGCTAGTCCTCCAGCCTTGCTGTCGTGAAGGGGGCTGGGAGACGGTGCCTCTGGAGAGGCCTGTGCCGAGTTCAAACCTGGAAAGAGACCCTGGGTCATGAGTGTTCTCTGCCCTGAGCAGCAAGGCAAGCCTCCTAAAAGCTGGAGAGGACTTTCCTGGGAACACCTGGCTCAGATCCTGAACCCCCAGGGTGTTCTGCACACGAACTCTTTTATCAGGGCTTTGCTGGGGCTGTCTTTGCCTGCTTTTTTTAAAAGATTTTATTCATTTATTTACAGACAAGAGCTCACAAGTAGGCAGAGAGGCAGGCAGAGAGAGAGAAGGAAGCAGGCTCCCCGCTGAGCAGAGAGCCCAACGTGGGGCTCGATCCCAGGACCCTGAGATCATGACTCGAGCCAAAGGCAGAGGCTTTAACCCACTGAGCCACCCAGGCGCCCCCTTGGCCTGCTTTTGTTGGATGTTGGTCCATGGCATTTGTCCAAGGTCTTCTGTCCCTCTAGTCTGGTGGGCTCAACAGTGGCCACGGTCACCTGGGAAGCTCTTAGGTGTATGGAATCTACCTTGGGGGACAAGAGGGGGGTGGTATTTTCTGGAGTCCTGCAGGTGATTCTAACATGCAGCCGGGGACAGCTGCTCCCGTTGAAGGAGCGGAGCTGTCCTCGGGGCCACCTGCGCTGTCACAAAGAGGCCTCCACTTAATCGTATGCTCTGCTCTTGCCGTCCTGAGATTTCTTAATTTTTAAACAAAGAGTCCTGTGTTTTCATTCGGCATCAGACTGTGCAAATTATGTAGCGGGTCCTGCGGAGGAAGAAAAAGAATCTGCCTGAGAGGGACACCGGCCTGTGTGGCTGGTCCAGAAACTGTCGTAACCGTGGTTGGCCAGCAGGGCTCTGCGTCGGAGGACCGAGCCCAGGGAACCACGGTGTTCACGCTTTCCTCTGCATGATTCCGTTCAGACCTCCCGATGAATGGCATTTGCATTTGTCCTAATAAGGGACCCGATCTTCAGAAAAAGTTACTACAGCTAGTGCAGGATGGTCACACCCGTGTGTACCAGGCTCACGCCCCCGCATGGCATAGGCAGTCTGGTTCTCCACTCAAGTATTTTGGGGGGTGGGGGGGGGGTCAGAGGAGGAACCATTTGAGTTCCAAGTGTTAAGGCAGAAAAAAGATAAGCTCTTTCTGCAAGAATGGTGAGGTCTATGGTGCGATTGGGGGGGAAAAAACCCTCAGTTATGGTTATTGGATGATTACAGGAATGTCCCTAGGCTGTCCAACCTCACGCTGGGGCAAGTGTGGCAGGAATGACCAACATGACCTTCCAATGCAGGCAGGTTACATAAGGGTCGTGTCTAACTAAAGAGCGTTAGGATTTGAACCCCTGTCTGAGGCCTGCAGGTGGAAGTCCTTCTAATACCCAGTACGGCCTTGTCGGGAGACCTCCCTGCTGAAGGCCTGTGTTCATTTTTTTGAGGCCCAGACATCTTTCAGTCCAATGAAATCATGACTCCCTTGTGAGTGATGTTTAAAGATTTTATTTGAGGGGGAGGAGAGAGCAAGCCGAGAGCGCAAAAGCAGAGGGAGGGGGAAGCAGGGTATCCACTGAGCAGAGAGCCCGATGCAGGGCTCAGTCTCAAGACCCTGAGATCATGACCTGAGCCGGAGACAGACGCTTAGCCAACTGAGCCACCCAGGCGCCCCCTGAGTGATGTTTAAAAGAAAACTGTGCATCTGTTTGTAAGGGAAACCGTTATATTAAAATAGTTATCAAAAGAGTTTTTGAATTATGTACGCTTTTTAGTGCTTAAATAAGTTCTAGTAGCAGATCTAGTAACTACTCGTATTTAGAAGTGGTGATGGTATTTCAAGATAACTAGAGCCTGAAAAGTTCTATTTCACATGTTGTATGCACATAACCTGATTTCCTTTGACTTGCTAATGCCACTGTGGTTTGGTACCTATGTCCAGAATGGACAGAAATGCTCAATTTCAGTTGAAGCCTAGTGCGGTGAGTTCCTCTTCTTTCCTGTCCAAGTCCTTGGACCCTCTAACTTCCATCCATGGTCCCCTTGACCCTCTGTGGAGACCTTCAATGCTAAAGCAGTTTCTCGGATCTGGTGCCCGTGGTAAAATTTGAATTTGCACTTGCTTCCGTCACAACCAGATTGAGTAGCACCAGCATTTGAAAACTTACCCCCGGGGCACCTGGCTGGCGCAGACCGTTGGGCATCTAACTCTTGGTCTCAGCGCAGATCATGATCTCAGGGTCCTGGGATGAAGCCCCCCACCACCGAATGGGCTCTGGGAGAAGTGTGCTTGAGATTCTCTCTCTCCCTCTCCCCCTTGTGCTGTCTGTCGCTCAAATAAATCTTAAAAAAAAAACAAAAAAACTTACCCCCTCCACCCCCGCCCCAAACACCTTGCGGTAGGAGGGCTTCACCAAATGGGTCCTCTAGCACGGTGTACGGTCTTTTTCTGATGAGCTGCTCTGTAAGGGGGCTTGATCCTCACATGTTAGTTTAACGGACTTTGACTCATAGAAAACAGACCCTGTAGGTTTATCAGACAACTCTGAAGTTCTCGAGCCACTGCCCCCATTCACCTTGTACCATATATTTCTTGAAAGGTTGCAAAAGACAGATTTCAGCCTTTCACTAATAAGGGCAGGCATTTTGCCCAAAGCCGAGTGGGTAACAGGTGAATAATAACGGTTAATTCTAGTGTTCAGACCTGGTGTCCTTTGCGCTTGTTACAAGTGTCCTGGGGAGGGAACGGTGTTTCATTTGTGTTGGTGGTTACTTACAGATTTGAAACAACCTACCTTCATTTCTTTTAGTTTTTTTTTCCTTTTTTTTTTTTTAAGATTTTTATTTATTTCTTTGACAGAGATCACAAGTAGGCAGAGAGGCAGGCAGGGAGAGGGTTGGGGAAACAGGCTCCGTGCTGAGCAGAAAGCCCGATGTGGGGCTCGATCCCAGGACCCTGGGATCATGACCTGAGCCGAAGGCAGAGGCTTTAACCCGCTGAGCCACCCAGGCGCCCATTTCTTTTAGTTTTTATAATGATCCCTTTATAGGTAAGAGAAGTTGATTCCCTGTGTAGAGTTCTTTTAAAACTGACATCTCTGGGGGCACCTGGGTGCCTTAGTTAAGTGTCTGCTTTCGGCTCAGGTCATGATCCCGGAGTCCCAAGATCGAGTCCCACATCAGCTCACTGCTCAGCAAGGAGTTTACTCCCTCTGCCCCTCACCACCCCCCCAATGCTCGCTCGCTCTCACCCTCTCTAATAAATAAGTAAAATCTTAAAAAAAAAAAAAAAAAAAAAAAAGACATCTCTGGATTTTGAGAAAAATTTGCCTCTTCAATTGTCCACCCATCCCCAGTTGAAGACCTTTCTAATACCAGTATCTGAGGACGTCCATGGTACAGATGTCCTTTAGAAATGTTTAGCCTTTGAAAGAAATATCTTTATTCCAGATCCTCATTTCTTCCCTGACCCCTAGCCCAGTTTCTAGCCCAGGGGTCGGTAAGCTTTTTGTAAAACAGGTAGTAAATATCTTAGGCTTTGTGGGCCATTCCATCTCTGTTGCAACCACTCAACTCTGACCCCGTAGCAGAAAAGCGGCCATAGACAGTAAGTAAAGGAATGCATAGTTGTGTTCCAGTTAATCTTTATGGACAGTGAAAAGAGTTTCATGTGCTTTATCACGTCACAAAACACTTGGATTTTTTTTCCCAAGCATTTAAAAATCTAAAAACTACTCTTAGCTCATGGATTGTGCAAAAACGAGGGGGGGCTTACCATGGGAAAGCCGGAGTGGAATGTACAAGGGATCTCTCTCTTACTTTGTAGAACTGCATGCAGACCTACAATTCTCAGTAGAAAGGGTGTTTGTTTGTTTGTGTTTTAGGAAATAACAGGTAGTTGGCTGGATTCGGCCCCTGAGCTGTAGTTTACAACCACTGCCGGTCAGAAAAACTTATAAAAACGTGGTATTTAATTTTAAACCGCTCTCATTTTTTAGATTGTTTTTGACATGAAAAGCATGCTTGAATACGATTTCTTCTGATGTGTGCTGTTCCCAAACATTGCCTTTATATTACAATTAAAATACAAAAGGCTTTGCCGTATAGGGATCCACACGATCAAAGACTCTAGCATTTCTCCAGCATCAAAGGGATAGATGCAGTGCATTTACATTATCTAATGTTCACTGATTTAGGAAAGATGATGTGTCAAGCTTTCTAATTAGGAAAGTCATTTATTAAAAAAAAGTCTTGCATTCTTAGTGTCTTGTTTGTATTTTAAAATAGTAATCCGTACACGTGGTTTAGGGGCAAAAACATCAAGATGTGCTGTGAGATTTCTCTCATCTGGGTCCCTCTTCGTCCCTTCCAAGAGGTGGTCATCATTAGCAGTGTCTTTGTTTCCATAGAAGTTTTGATTTCAAATTTGTCGTCACGGCTGTTTTTGAGTAGGGTTAGCCACCAACAGTAATTATAGTAGCCACCAGTGGCAGCTGGTGCTCCAAACCTCAAACACCTCTGGTCCATACAACAACTTTCCAACATAGGTGATGCTGGCCCCGCTTTACAGATCGAGCTCCTGGAAAAATCCTTAGTCACTAGCAGGTGGCGCTCCCAGACATTTCCTTACGATTTTCCCCATGGCCTGCACAGGAAGCACCTGGGCATGGTGCCGAAGGCCGCCTGTCTACCCTCACGCCCCGAGCAGTGGTGATCCTGGCCTCCCATCTTGTGAATGACCTCTCTCCATTCCCTCTTCCTTTTCTACTTCTCCCGTCTGCATGGAGGCCCCACCCACGACAGACATGTACTACTTGGCTGTTGCAAAGGGCCATCTGGTCACCTTGGAAATGTATTCCCTGCAAGTCATGGCACATTTCCTGTGACCATTCTTATAAGGATCTCTGGACCAAACGTCAGCTCCTCTTCTCTACAAATATTCAAGTTTCAAAAAATTATTCTTGATTAGGCAAAAACTAATAGGACACACATCCCCTGCTGACTTCCTTGCAATTTTATATCCAGTGGGCATGGTCAACCATCAAAATAAGCCTACCTGTGTTTAGTTTAGTTAAGCTACAAATCCGTAGTCCTTCATCTGGAAAACGGAGACTATGGTGAACCAGGAAAAACCTACGCCCTGACAAAGGCCCTTCAAGCCAGAAAGCAAGGCCCCAGTACTTGGCTCAGAGCATTAGGTGGTATATTAATCAACCGTGGCTGAGATAATGTTGCATCACAAACTACCACCACCTCCAAGACACAGGGACTCTCAGCAGACACGTACTTTCTCATCTGTGGTTGTCTTGGCAGCTCAATATTAGGTTAACTGGACCAGGCTTCGGGCTGGATTCTGGTCTGTTCACTGAATATCCACATTCTCCTTGGGTCAGTGATGGTCATGATCTCCTCCTGGCCAGTCACAGGAGCGAGGCACAGGGCAAAGCAAAAATGGCAAAACTGGATAAAGTCGCGGCTCACATCCCGTCGGCTGATATCCCATTGGCTATAGCAAGCCCAACGCCGGACAGGCAGGGAGATACGTTTTCCATGCACTGGGAGGACCACAGCGTTCTCCAGCCAAGGATGGGGTGTATAATCCTGTTAGAAAAGAGCAGGGAACCTAGAAGCTAATCCAGAGATCAGTGTTCTCCAGTCCATGGGCTAAATCTGGCCTGCTGCCTCTTTTTATAGTTTTACTGGAATCTCAACATACGGGTGAGATCATTATAGAGTCACCTGTAATCGTGAGAAAGAATACAGAGCAAGCGCTTGCACAGTTCACCCAATTTCCCCCCAATGATGACCCGCAGTACAAAATGGTTGTTTTTGTACAGCCATTAAGCTAAGAATGGTTTTCAGATTTTCTTTAATGGTTGAAAGAAAAAAAAATTGTAATATGGGAAAACTACATGAAATTCAAATGTGTGTCCATAAAGATCACAGCCCATCCATTCATTGGCCTTGTCTGTGACTGCTTTTGAGCTCTGATAGTCTAGTAGAGGCAGGTAGCAGGTGTCCTGCAAAGCCTGAACCGTCTTTACGGAAGGGGCTTGCCCATCCTGCCCCAGCTCCTAACAGTAGGCCCTCACTCTACTGGCAGTAGCCTGCCTTTATTTTGGGATGTCTGCGTGCCGGATGTTCTCATAAGCTTTACCTACCGGAAGTCATGGAATCATCACAAGAACTGTATGAGGTACAGGGGGAGAAAATCCCTTTTATCCCCATTTTACACAAGTCAACTGGAGCTGCAGAACTTGCCCGAGGACACATAGGTTATGAGTGGCGGAGCCGGCTTAGAACCCCACACAACCCAAACCTGAGGTCCCACAGCATTAACCACCTCCCTGTTCTGCGTCTTTCTGCTCCGCCCAAGTGCTAGTGGGGACAGTGGATTTTAGGTGCTCTGTCCTGCTGAGCCAAAGAATGAAAACAGACAAAAGCATCGGAGGAGAGCACCAGCAACCCCTGGGCAGTGCCTACTAGCACGGTCTTCACATTCTCTATTGGAATTCTTTCCATCCTTGAAAGCCTGTTTCAGATGCCCCCTCCTAATCCCGCGGGACAGGAGGGACTTCCTCTTCCTTTTCCCTTCCCAAAGCAGACAATAGCTCTTGTCAGATTCTGCTTTTAGGGTTTGTGTGTAAGGTCGTTTTGCCCATGTCATACCCCTCCACGGGGCATACAGACACTAGGGTGCTCAAGTCAATACTAAATTGTCAGGAACCTGGGTGACTGAGTCAGTTAAGCTTCGGCCTTTGGCTCGGATCATGGTCCCACGTCCTGGAATTGAGTCCCGAATTGGGCTCCCTGCTCGGCGGGGAGCCTTCGTCTCCCTCTATCCCTTCCTCCTGCTTGTAGCTTGTGATCTCTCTCTCTCTCTCCAGGGTAAATAAGATCTTTAAAAAAAAAAAACAAAAACACTAAATTCTCTGGGTGCGCAGTATCTTCCAGATTTGTATGCCAAGTATGTGAAACACCACTGTGACATGTTATAATCAGGAATTTTGAAACTCTGCCTCTGGTGCCTGCGAGGTTTTGTGGTTTGGTGTCCTGAAACCCTCCCGATGCCAGGTGGCCGTTGGTAGGGAGGGTGGATGAGGCATTTGAAAGATGAACCACTTTCTGGTACAGAAAGTGTTCTGTCCTCAAGAACTGTCGATGTTTTTAAGCAACTTTATTTTCTTACGACCCAACCGTATGTGGTCATCAGGGAAAATGTTGAAAAGCAAAATAAAAATGAAAAACCTATATTCTAGCCATTGCTATTATCTTGATATTGGAGCACCTGCAACCCACAGGCAGGTAAGGAACTTTCCCTGTTTTAAGTGCTACAGTGAAGAGCTTTGTGGAGAACTGTCAAGTGCATCCTTATTTCTTGAATGTGAACTTCAAATATAGCATGGTGGTTTAGAGCCCAGAGGCAGAAGTCAGGATGCCTGCTTTGAATTCTGGCTTTGTCATTGTATTAGCTGCATGACCTTGCTCATCTTACTTGAGACTTCTGTGCCTCCTTTTTTTTTTTTTTAGTCTATGGAATGAAGATAATCGTAGTGCTGACCTCACAGAATTGTCACAAAGATTAAATAAATTTATGTAAAGGGCTGGAATGGTGTCTGGCACATAATAATAAGCCCCAGATCACGAGCTAGCTAATTATAATTTGTATTTGTAAACGAGTCATTAATAACTGCAGATAGCTCTTTACCCACGCCTACTATGCTGTGCAAGAGTTTCCTTAAATCATTTATGTGTGACTTTGGAATTAATCCTATTACATTTGTATTGGATCTATTTTGTCAGTAGTAATTTCCAGTGCTCAGACTTGAATAAAAGTATACACATCTTGCCCTTTATCCTCTTTTCTTTGGCCAAATGAAAGATGCCCGTCCCTTGCAAATACGGGGACGCAATAGAATGGAAATCATCTGTGTATCACAAACAAAACTCAATTCCACAGCTAGACATGGGGCAAGAGAGTCTTTTGCTCTGTGAGGGGGAGACTCACGGGAAGAGAAATGTAGCCATACTTATCAAACTAGAAAAGGCGAGGGGTGCCTGGGTGGCTCAGTGGGTTAAGGCCTCTGCCTTTGGCTCAGGTCATGATCCCAGGGTCCTGGGATCGAGCCCCACATTGGGCTCTCTGCTTAGCGGGAGGCCTGTTTCCTCCTCTGGCTCTGCCTGTCTCTCTGCCTACTTGTGATCTCTGCCTGTCAAATGAATAAACAAAATCTTAAAAAAAAAAAAAAAAAGAAAGAAAGAAAAAAGAAAAGGCGACTCTCCTTGACCCAGAGATGCTCTTTGTAGGAGTTTCTCCCATGGAATGAATTTGGTTACAGGTACAAATGAATGCTTATCAAGCCGCTGAAGTGGCATTGTCCATAGGCCCAGTTAGCAGGATCCAGCCAAAATTTCTGTGAGCACAAGCAAAATCATAACACAGCCATGCAGTGGCTGACACACGAACCCTTGTGGGTTGTTTTTTTTCCTCTTTAAAAGGTATGGTTTTGACCCTTGCGTGCTGATGTGGATAATGGTTGAAGGTCAGTTTTATTAAGTGAGCAAACAACAAGTTGCAGAGCTCTCTGTACAGTAGTCCCTGTAGGCATTCAAAAGAGAAATTCTGTGTGCGCCTGTTGCCTTGAAGGATACAAAATAACTTTAATGGTGGTTGTCTCTGGTCAGTGAAGCAGGTGTGAGGAGAGGGGAGCTTTTATTACTTTAATAGCCTTCTGTTAGGCTTTTTACAACAAGCAAGGACTACATAAATAACAAAAATGGCTTTTAAGTTTATCTCCCACATTCTCACTTATTCACTTTGAGGTCCACGTTGTAAATATATACAATACATTAATTTAAGCACGTAAAATCCTTTGGAATTTAAGAGTCCTACGAATACCTCCCTTCTCGTATTTTGCTTCTCTGCGGTGCCTCTGCACCTGTGTCTCCCCACCCCTCGCCGCCCACTTTTGAACGTTTTTAACCTCCTTTCCTGCCAGTCTCTGGAGAAACCTTGGACAACAAATGGGAAACGTTCTTTATAAGGCAGTTTGTGAATTGCGCAGAATCTCATCTCTCCAAATGTGAGCCTAGAAGAATCGATCACCTTCGTGGGTTTCTTTGTTATTCTCTGAGATTCTAACTTCAGGATAAAATAGGAGTTTACTCTGTACAGTGGCCATTTCAGCAGCTGACCTTGATTCTGTCCAAAAAAAAGAAAAAAGAAAGAAAGATTTTCAGTCACAGAGTGTGTCTGTTCACTGATTCTGTTTGTAACTTACCTCCCACTCTTGGGTTTTCCTCTGATTAAATATTTCTAAAGAATATTATCCATCTCTTAAAAACAGGGAGTATTGTACAATTTATTAGTGAGATTTCACACGAGAAGGAAATGTTAAGTTTTAAATATTTGAAAGTTAAATTTTAAATATTTAAATTTTTAACATGTTCATTTTTAATCTCTTGCAATGTGATCATTTTCATTATCTAAGTTAAATTCATGCTTGTAGAAGATTCAGAAAATGCATAATAATACAGAAAAGTAAAATCACCTTTAATCCTACATTCACAGGCAACATTTCCTGACATTTTTGCTCTATTTCTGTAGCGTCTTGATGTGCTTGGTATGTTTTTACATCATTGCTGCATGTATTACCATATGCACAATTTGAAATGCTTCTTTTTCCTTCTTTAAGATGTAACATTTCCCCCGTGTTATTATATACTGCTTACAAATATAGGTTACTTTTCATTACATCCTTATTGAACATTCAGGCTTCTAATTTTTAATAAATGGAAATGATGCTGGGGGTGCTGGGTGGCTCAGTCAGTTAAGCGTCTGCCTTCGACTCGGGTCATGATCCCAGAATCCTGGGATCGAGCCCCACATCGGGCTCCCTGCTCAGCGGGGAGCCTGCTTCTTCCTCTGCCTGCCACTCCCCCTGCTTGTGTTCTCTCTCTCTCTCTCTCTCAAATATATAAATAAAATCTTAAAAAAAAAAAAAAAAAAGAAAGAAAAAGAATGCTGTATTTATCATCTTAACGCATAAAGCTCTTTTCCGATATAGGATTATTTTCTTCAGATAAGTTTCCCAGAAGTTGAATTACTGGGTCAAAGGTTATTAACATTTTAGGGCACTTGCTAAATGTTGCCAAATTGCTTTCCACAAATGTTGGACCAGTTTATACTCATTAACAATACTGAGAGGCCAAGTTTACTTCCCCTGCTCCAAAACTGGGTATTATTTTGCTAAGTACCATACTAATTTAGATAAGCCGATTATCATTATTTCATTAGTAACTTTTAATGGCGTTAGTAGAGGAGCTTTTAAAAATCCATACATGGTCATATTTTTGCGTAAAGTGATAGGTAGTGTAGTAAATAAAAGAATGACAAAAAAGGGGCGCCTGGGAGGCTCAGTGGGTTAAAGCCTCTGTCTTCAGCTCGGGTCATGACCCCAGGGTCCTGGGATCGAGCCCCACATCTGGGCTCTCTGCTCAGCGATGAGCCTGCTTCCCCCCCCTCACTCTGCCTGCCTCTCTGCCTACTTGTGATCTCTCCCTGTCAAATAAATAAAATCTTTTTTTTTAATTAATAAAAATAAAAAATTAAAAAAAAAGATTATGAGTATCTTGATGACCAGGTATCAATACACAAATAGAAAATGTATCCATCGCTTAATCCGACAGCAGAATGAACACTGTAGAGACATATAACCTTTTGTAATTTCACCACCTTATTTAGCATATAATGATTCTAGTCACCAGCAAAAAGGGAAGTTATTAGGAACCCAGGCTTTTTGCCCCCATGTTGGGAATTTTTCCCATGTGTCTTGATTGGCTTAATCAATATGAAATATTGCTTGTATATAAGTCATGGGACTGTAACTTCTAATTGGACGGTGATGTTCATGATGACCAAAAGCTGCCAGCACGGTTGGGTTTGGGTGATGACTCGGCTGGAAAATTGTCCAGCAGGGAGCCATTTCCAATTGATTAGCTCTCATTGCTAATAGCCTCAGAGATGGTTTCCACTCCTGTATTTAAATGTAACTTTTGATAGCTGAACAAAGCATTGATCAAGGAAAGGATATGGGGGCAGGGGCTACCATAAAGTAAATGTACAGCTGTGCCGGATTTTCAGTAACTCTGAGGGCAACTTAAAAATCGGAAATGCGCCGCCGTTGACAAAGCTCCTTACGTCAGAAGATGAATGGGAGCCTTGGGGGAGGGAAGAGGGACTCTAACCCCAGCGAGTCCCTCAAGTCGGCATCTTTAAAAAGAAGGGAGGAGAAATACTTGTCTGGTCTCTCTTAGGGGCTGCTCATGCAGTCATTTCTATGACTTCGTCTAATTATTTGGGAAAAGAGTCAAGGTCGCTGCAAAGTAGCTCAGTTTAAAAAATAACTAAAAGGTGTGATGTGAATAATCCAGCGATGAAAAAGAACATAAGAGGGCCTGAAGATTATATGTGGTTTGTTGATGTCATTTTTAAAATGGAGACTCCTGGCACCCTGCATTACTGGTCTTATATCCATAGAATGGGATTCTGTATAACCTCACGGAAAAACTAAACACTAAGAAAACAAAACTTTCAAGATTATGATCTTACCCTAAAATGCCCATAATGATGCCATAGCTAACATGAAGATGGTACCACTCGTAACAATGTTAAGTAGAAAACAAAAGTGGACGCCTTCAGTTCAGCAATATTTATTAAGCACCTGCTGTGTGCCTGGCAGTTTGTGAGACAGAGAAGTGAGAGAGAGAGAGAGAACTCGATATAGGATTTTATTTCTTTCAAGTAATGCTATTTTATTATAAAATTACTGTATAATTTGTAGAAGATTTAACTCTTACATATAATTTAAAAAGAAGAAGATGAAGGACAATTCAATAAATGTGGCTGGTAGAATTGACTATTGAGTCGGGGGAGAAAGGTAAAGTTGGATTCCCTACTTTATTTTTTTTTAAAGATTTTATTTATTTATTTGACAGACAGAGACCACAAGTAGGCAGAGAGGCTGGCAAAGGGAGAGGGGGAAGCAGGCTCCCTGCTGAGCAGAGAGCCCGATGCAGGGCTCTATACCAGGACCCTGGGATCATGACCTGAGCTGAAGGCAAAGGCTTTAACCCACTGAGGCACCCAGACACCCCTGGATTCCCTACTTCAATTACAAAAGAAAATCCCCACTGATTAAATAACGAAGCCTGGGAGCATCTGAGTGCTCAGTCAGTTAAACATCTGACTCTTGGCTTCAGCTCAGGTCATGATATCAAGGATGTGAGAGCAAGTCCCTCCCCCCACCCCCAACCCCTGTTGGTCTCTGTGCTAAGCGTGGAGCCTGCTTAAGATTCTCACTCTCCCTCTGCCCCTCCGCCTCAAAAATTTTAATTACATAACAAGGCCTAAAAAATATATTTATATTTAAAAGACGCAGAAGCCATCAAAGCCCCTGGACATCTCCAGATTCGAAATACCAAGTAATAATAACAATAAGGCACGTAGCAAAGTTAAAAGACAAGCAGGATACCAGGTGAACTATTTCCCAACTGTGTTAGACAAATGACGGATCCAGAATCCACAAAGCGCCCTTTCAGATCAGTAGGAAAAAGACAACCCACTAGGGAAAAATGTGCCAAAGGCTGTGGACAGACGACCAACAGGGACAGACGTGTGGTCAGTACTGTAGGCAAGCGGCTGGTCTGAGCCTGACTCAGGAAAATGGCGTGGCAAGACAGTGTCCAACCATCAGACTGGCAAACCTTTTACAGTTGGTGATACCATGTGTTGACAAGGGCTAAAATACATGAGATCTGAGGATCCAGTCCCCATAATCTACAAACTTGCTACACTGCAGTCTCAAGGCCATGTCCATAAGGTCTGCCCACTCTAAGGTTCCCTTCTTCCCCTTTGTCCTTAGTAAGTACCTTGTGGGGAGATTCTTTGATACCATCAGTTTCCCTTCATCCCCCCACCCCAACCTGCCACACACTTTAGCGCCCATCGATGCTCTGTGGTCACCACGATTATTCCTGTGTTGTTTGCCAAATGACAATTTTTCAAATTCTGTCGTTACTTTCACATTTATTATATGGAATTTCTGTAAGGAAGCACTGCCCTTTCTCTCCCATTTATGTATTCAGTGGTTGACTTGAATCAGTTACCACTCTCATGACTTACTTGGTTGCTCATTTGGTCTAGATTTGGCCATTGGGAGATCTTCATGTTGGCTCCTGTGTCCTTTCAAAAAAAACCCCATCATTTTTTAAGCACTTCCTTCCTGGCCTCACAAGATGTTCCAGGTTCATCTTGCACATTTCCTGCCCCAGCAGTAGAATCAGTCATTTCTCAAAAAAAAAAAAAAAAAAAAAACAGGTTTCTTTTATTGGAAAAGGGTATTTGAAGTCAGTCTGGGCACTAGGTGTGCCTTTTGCTACTGGGTGTCTCCAAACTGTATCCTGCGTCTTCCCTCCATCCCTCCCACCCCCTATCCTGTCCCCCTCCCCAACCGCTATCTCTCTGGTAAGCCATCACATGTCATTGGGATAATCCCCCTTTCTGGGTCCCCTACCCCCAGCCTTGCCTTTCTCCCATTCACCCACCATGGTGTAACAAGCTTAATCTTAGAACATTATTTGGACCATATCATTCCTTTGCATAAAACCTTAGGTAGATGTCAAGGTCAGGTTGAGACAACAGAAATCACTACATATTTGAGCATGGGGAACTATGCTCATTGGCCAGCCTTGCTCATGGCCAGCCACCAACAATACTGGCCTGCCACATCTTGGTGCAGGGTTAACAAGCTTTTTTTGTAAAGGACCAGAAAGTCAATATTTTTTATTTGCCCATTATAGCACAAAAGCAGACATAAACACAGTACAAATAAGTGAACATGGCTGTGTTCCAATGAATTTACAAAATGGGCAATGAGGTGGATTTGGCCTGCCTTCAAGGGTGGTTTCAAAACCTTGTCCAAAGGCACCATGAACTCTTAGAAAGCTCTCAGTAGGTAGCTCCACAGTTAATACGAAGTTCTCCAAGAAGCTCCTCAACCTCCCCCACCCCACCCTCACCCCTGATCCCATGCCTGCAGCTGTCTTCAGCTATCCTGTCTTCCTCTGCAGGCCAAGTGGCTTACAATGCCTCCCACTGGCAGTCTCTAACCTGGAACCCATAGGGAAGAGGATTCTGGGAAATGCCCAAAGGGTAACAGACAATTTAGCCTAGTGGCTTCCAATTTCTGATGAGCAAAAATTCACTCCCCACCGCGGCTGCCTTCTCCCCTTGCTCACTACGTACTTCATCGTGTTCCTCTCAGTTCTTCAAATCTGCCAACCTCTTTTCTACCACAGGACCTTTGCACATGCTGCCCCATTTGCTTGGAATACTCTTTCCTCCCTTTGCCCAAGTCTAGCTCTTTCTGTCTATTAGATCCCAGATTAAAGGGCACACTCTTGGAGATGCCTTCCCTAATGCCTTTATTTAAGGGTCCCTCCATTTTATTAGAATTTGTCTTCTCAAAGCTTTGGAGCTCTCTTGTTCCCTGTCCCATCTTCAGGATTTAGAACTGTGCCTATCACACAAAGGTGCTCAAATACTTAAATAAGTGCAAGTAGCACTTAGCACAACCGGCTGACATTTCACTTATCTGTTGACTGTTGATTGTTTACCGATCTGCTTCCTATATCCATATATATGCTTTCAGGGAAGGGGTTAGGACTCTAGCATTTATTCCTTATACCTAAGCCCTAAAACAGTGCCTAGAAGGTATTCAGTAAACATTTGTTAAATGAATAAATGAATGACCCCCCGCTGCATTTATAAAAACTTATTATGAATTGTAAGTACTAGATAATCACAGGGATCGGGTAAAATTGCATAGCAAATATATGGTCTTTATTAAGTATATTCAAATATCCATTTAAAATCTAGACTCCTCATATTTCCACATGGCAAGGCATCCAACGACGGGATCTCTGGATTTGGAGGGTCCCCTCTGAGTTTAAGGACAGCACACCCTGTCAGTTCTTTGCCTCACCTTAAGATGTCACTAAGTGACTTGGCTCGTGGCGTCTGCGGGGCTGGTGTTGAAAGTGCCGGGAGGTCAGACCGGGAAGGGAGGAAATGACCTGGTGTTAGGAACAAATCTCCCACTTCCGCCAGCGCCTGGCAGACAAGGTGACAACGTGCTGATGTGCTCCCCTGGCTTTAGAGGACGTTCATTAGCACACCTGATATCCCAGAGCCCTGGACCCTTCTGTTTTCTTCTACAGCCAGAACCTTAATAAATCAGTCCAAACCTGATAAATCACGGCACGTCGTGACTGGCTCCATGTTGCGAGTCCGGCACTGTCCCTAGGGCCCTGGGATGGACTTAAATATTCCGTAATCATTCTCTCTCCAGAAGCAATGGGGAAGCTGAGACATACAGGAAAGAAAGAACTACGAGGAATAGAAAATCCTACAAGCAACGTGGTATTCTAGATCCCAAAACAAAAAAAAAAAGAGGGCGGATATTAGGAGGGAAACTGGTAAAATACAAATAAAATGTCTAGTTTAGTTAGTGGTGGTGTGCCAATGTGAGTCTCTTGGTTTGTTAATCAGGAGAAGCTGGGTGAGCCACGCCTACAACTCTCTGTCCTATCTCTGCAATTTCCCATGAATCTAAAGGTAGTTTTAAAAGTGTGTAAGACAACTAGAAGGTACAAGCTTCCAGTTCTAAGGTAAGACACAGAGATGCAATGTCCAGCAGAGACAATATAGTTAATAATATTGTGGGGGCACCTGGGTGGCTCAGCTCGGCTAAGCGTCTGCCTTCAGCTCAGGATCATGATGCTGGGGTCCTGGGGTGGAGCCTGTGGGGCTCCCTGCTCAGGGGGGAGTGTGCTTCTCCCCCTTCCTCTGCCTCTCCTCCCCCACGCCCCCCACCCACTGCTCATGATCTCTCACTCTCTCGCACACGAATAAATAAAAATGTTAAAAGAGTAAAATAAATAATATTGTAATAACTTGGTGTGGCAACATGGCAGCTAGATTTATCCTGGAGATGACTTCATAATGTATATAAGCATTGAATCACTACGTTGCACTGCTAAAACTAATATAATATTGTATGCCAACTGCACCTCAACAGAAAAGAAGTGTATAAGTGTTGGCTGGGTGGCATGGGTAGATGTCGTAGGACTCCAGAGACGGTGAAGGAATTCCTAAAATCAAACAGACCTGAGAAGAATCTCTTTCTCCCTCCTCCTTCCCCTACCAATTTACCAGCTGTGTGACCTTGGGCTAGTGACTTAACCTCTCAGAGCCTTCTTTTTCTTTTTCTTTCTTTCTTTCTTTTTTTCTTTTGTTGAGAGAGAGAGTGTCTGGGGGGGGGGTGGAGGGGTGGGCAGGAAGCAGAGGGAGAGAAAGAATCTTTTTTTTTTTTTTTTTAAGATTTTATTTATTTGACAGAGCACAAGCACACAGAATGCCAGGCCATGGGAGAGGGAGAAGCAGGCTCCTCGCTGAGCAGGGAGCCTGAGGTGGGGCTCAACCACCCTGGGATCATGACCTAAGCTGAAGGCAGCCACTTAACCCACTGAGCCACCCAGGAGCGCTGGGAGAGGGAGAATCGTATGCAGACTCCCTGCTGAGCGCAGAGCTCTGGATGGGCACAGGGTTCGATCTCAGGACCCTGAGACCATGACCTGAGCTGAAACCAAGAGTCGGAGGTTTAACTGACTGAGCCACCCCGGCCCCCCAGCTTTCTTATATTTAAGCAGTGTCCACACCATGGGGGTGTGGTGAGGGATCCGTGATGTATCTCAGGTAACACATCTCCTAGCATGGTGTTCCCACACCTCGTAAATCCTCAGTAGACGCTATCTTCCCTTTCCCTGTCATTTCAGAAAAAGGAGCAATCAGCTGTGCTTGTATATTTGACAAATAATGAGAAGTGAGATTTGTATTAGGTCATTGACGTTGGCTCGCTCAAATTAGAAAAGCAGGGAGGGCGTATAATGATCTCCTCTGAAAGCCAAGAGGATCACTTCTGATCACTTTTGTGTTTAGATCTACGAAAGGTATTTCGCTGGCTATCCCCAGGAGGCATTTTTCTATCAAGACGGGTCTTATGGGGCACCTGGGTGGCTCAGTGGTTTAAGCCTCTGCCTTCGGCTCAGGTCATGATCCCAGCATCCTGGGATTGAGTCCCCACATCTGGCTCCTTGCTCGGCAGGGAGCCTGCTTCTCCCTCTGCCTCTGCCTGCCACTCTGTCTGCTTGTGCTCACTCTCGCTCCTCTCTCTCTCTCTCTGACAAATAAATAAATAAAATCTTTAAAAAAAAAATAAAACTATGGAACAAGAATGTGTGTGTATATATATATTGCATGACACGCTCATATGCAAAGATACATAAGCAAAAAAAGAGGGCACAGATGTGCATATACTGTGCTACATTTACATATCAAAGGAGTATAGATGAGTACTTATGTGTTCATCCAATATCACTGGAAAGATTCACAAGAACCTGGTAATAGTGGTTTGCTACTTGACTGGCACCAAAGAGACCATCTAAGTGACAGCCATCCTATTAAAATATTATTGCTAGGGACGCCTGGGTGGCTCAGTCGGTTAAGCCACTGCCTTCAACTCGGGTCACGATCCCAGGGTTCTGGGATCGAGTCCAGCAACCGGCTCCTTGCTCGGCAGGGAGCCTGCTTCTCTCTCTGCCTCTGCCTGCCACTCTGCCTGCTTGTGCGCTCTCTCTCTCTCTCTCTCTCTCTCTCTGACAAATAAATAAAATCTTTAAAAATATATATATATTATTGCCAAAAAAATTTAAGAATTTATGACATACTTATTGTCCACCATGTTTTTAAGCATTTTATTATGAACAATTTCAAACCCACAGAGAGGAGTGGAGATCACAATGCTCCCCTCTTTACCCATGACCCAGCTCCCTCAGTTAGCAACCTTCGGTCATTCTGATTTTATAATATTCTCTCCTTGTTTTCATCAATTGCATAAAAATAATCATTTCATCAGTTACATTAAAATAATCATTGTAATAGTAACTCAGATCAACCAAAGGAAGTTAAAAAGGTTTTTTAAATTGATGTATAAATTTTTTTGCTAAGAGGTTTGAAGGGTGATCAATACAAGACATCTAAGCCAAAAAATAATTTTTTTAAAGATTTTATTTATTTATGACAGAGAGAGGTAACGAGAGAGGGAACACAAGGACAAGGGAGCTGGAGAGGGAGAAGCAGGCTTCCCGCTGAGCAGGGAGCCTGAAGCTGGCCTTGTTCCCAGGACGCTGGGATCATGACCAGAGCTGAAGGCAGATGCTTAACGACTGAGCCACCCAGGCACCCCCCAAAAAATAATTATTGCATGACTATAAAATCTCATGGCGAAATGGAGTTGAAATACAAGTTTTAGGAGAAAAACTCCTTCAGTAATAACATAGAATCTCAACTTTTAAAGAACAGCTTATTTTATTAATAAATATATATTACTTATGTATTATATTATTTATACATATTATATAATAATATCGTATATGGATGGACCATGGAGATCCAGGATATATAATATTCAGACTATTTTAAATACATTTAAATAAATCATGTAATGAATAATTACAATGCCCCAGAATCCTTTTAAACTATTTAAATATGTAAAAACATTGTAGATACCAACTTCACAACATTTATGGGAGTATATACATTTTAAAAAATTATTTTAGATGGCATAAGAGAAAAACAGTTTGAAGATCACTGCTCCAGAAGACCCGGTATTTATTTCCAAGTCTTAGGGAGCTGTTGGGTTGTTTATGCCTAAAAAGGCATGCATGCCTGAAGTCTGGAGAGAGGAAAGGGAGCATAAAACCTGAGACTGAGGGCTGATCCGTGTGTCTCTTTCCCATTATCCCTTATGACCAAGCTGGATCATTCCAGGAATGCAAGGCTGGTTTAATACATGAAGATCAACCAGTTTAATTTACCCGTGACAACCCAGGGCCACAGATATTCTAGTCTCCTTGCCATTACACATACACAGGAGAAAAAAAACCACTGCCAGTCACCATCCCTTCCTTTATTCACCAAGCAACCTGCTGAAAGCAACCCATTTTTCCTACGAGATTGTACTTTGTTCAGTGCATGGGTGGAGGAGGGTGAGCCCCATGTGCGCCCAGTTACCTGCCTTGAAAGGATGCTGGCCGCTCTGCTCCTCTCCCGGGCCGCATGCTCAGTCTTCATGCAGTGCCCTTCCGGGTATGGCTAGTCGCCTGTCTGCGGTTGGAATCCCTGTGGGTCCCCAGGCCCTAGCTCAGAACTACCCAGCCAGTCTTTCTGGGAATCTGCATTCGAAACATCTCCCCTCTCCTAGGTGATTCTTAGTTAACCTAAAGATTATGGAGCTTCTAACCCAACTGTATTCTCACTCAGGACTGATGTTGAGATAAGGTCTCTAGTTTATTTTCACACAGGGGCTTGCCCTTAACCCTCTCTTGGCCTTCGTCCTACCTGACTGTTCCTTCTGTGATCCCTCTGAGGACTCCACATCCTACCTCTACTCCCCCAGATCTGATCCCCAAGTACCTATGTCCTGTGTCTTCCAAGGTGTCCTCTGTGGATGTCAGCCATCCACCTTTCTGAGCTAACGCCCAAATTCTCATCACTAACCCCAACCATTCGCCCACATGCACTTGCTGTGGACCGTGTGCTAGATCTTGACTTTGATTCACTCATTTACAGCCCAGAGCAGCCCTCTGAGGTCAGCCATCATTATCACCCTCTTACTAACAGTGAAACAGAAGTTCAGAGGGAAAAGCAACTTTTCCAGCTTGTAAGTGCTAAAGCCAGCACTTGAACTTGGGTCAGCCTACTCCCCCTCCTTTTTTTTTTTAAAGACTTTATTTATTTATTTGACAGAGAGAGAGAGAGAGATCACAAGCAGGCAGGTGGGGGTGCGGAGAGAGCCTGATTTAGGGCTCGATCCCAGGACTCTGAGATCATGACCTGAACTGAAGGCACTGGCTTAACCCTCTGAGCCACCCAGGTGCCCCACAGTCTAACCTCTTAATCATGGGTGCTCGGCATCTCACTTGTGCTCCAAAATGCCTGAAACATACAACTTGCTACCTTCCCCTTCCCTCGCCTCCTCCCCAACTCCCGTGCCGGATGTTTTCTGTTTGCCCTCCCAGAGCCCCAGGGTGTAACCCCATGTCCCGAATCTTCGCACCTTCTGAAAATACTCTTCTCAGATCTCTCACCTTCCTTCCATGTTCCAGGCTCACATTTGGCACCACCCTCCTATTACTGAAAATGAGCTGGAAGTATAATGAAGCTCTCTCTCTCAAAAAAAAAACAAAACCCAACTCTCTTACCTTAGTGGCAGAGCCAAAAGCAGATGAACTCTTTGGGTTTCGATGGCTTCTCTTCTTAGAAGCAGGATATTGGGGGTGCCTGGGTGGCTCAGTGGGTTGAGCCTCTGCCTTTGGTTCAGGTCATGATCTCGGGGTCCTGGGATTGAGCCCCGCATTGGACTCTCTGCTCAGCAGGGAGCCTGCTTCCCGCCCCTCTCTGCCTGCCTCTCTGCCTACTTGTGGTCTCTCTGTCAAATAAATGAGTAAAATCTTAAAAAAAAAAAAAAAAGAAGCAGGACATTGCTGGGTCCATGTTCTGCTGAGTCTAGGGACTGAATACAAGGGACCCCGGGTGCCCATTACTTTCTTTCCTGACTCTGTCCTGCATCTCCTCCTCCTCCTCCACACTTTTATTTAGTATTTAATATTTAGTATTTATCCAAAATGAAGAATTAATGATCATAAATGCTTCAAAAATAAGCACAAACTATAGCAAAGTACAGGAGACCAGAGGGCAGATCACCGGCAGCTTCAGGAACAAATCTAGCTCAAAGATGGGCTTCCCCCCTCTTTTTTTTTTTTTTGGTTACTTATCAATATCTGTTCTTGCACATGAAAACCCCAGATCTGGCATTATCTTGAGAAATCCGACAGCCCAGCAAACCCCGGGGCCACCTTCCTCCAGGTTCATCATCGGTGCAGGCAGACGGTCGGCAGTTCCCCCCAGACAGGGCGTGGGCTTCCCAGATGCCCACAGTCCACTTCCCGTCATCTCCTGGTTCCGCCACCAAGTGTCAGCAGCCCTGTGTCTTCCCACTTGAGTTACTTGTTTGTTGAATCCAGCCTCGGGTCTCCCGTTAGACTTGACCGAGAGTGGGCCCTGCCCTCTCGATGCCTCACTGTGGTGGCTCTGGCTATAAACTACACAGACAAAACATTTGTTAAACATCATGGGCCAATCTGGCCCTCAGCGCTGGTCCCCAGGGGTGGCACCGGGCCATCTGTGGCACCACACATCCACTCTTGTGGCTAACACCCTTGGACCTCGGGAGGCACTTCTGCACATCTCCGGTCCTCTGCAAAGCACAGGCCCTCGCTCCTGCATGCTGCAGACACTGCAGACGTGTCCTTGCGCCCCTGCGCGCAGAAGGCAGACCCCGCCCCGAGGGGCCAGGAGGACCTGCGCAGGGTAGGGAGGACCTCAGCACTCAGAGCAACCAGGAAAGAAAAAGGACGTGGCACTCACTGTGGCGGCTCCGTAGACCCCGCGGATGGAGGTGCAGCGGGTCTCCCCTGCAGCACCAGGGCCTCCCTTGCCAAGATGTCGTGCCATGGGCTTACCCAGGCCACAGGACTGGGTAAGGAGCATCCCACAATATTAAGCAATTCATAACACTCTTCAATCCACTTAGATATTGGTCTTGATGAATATGCGTAGATTCTCTCTCTCTCTTTTTTTTTTTAAGATTTTATTCATTTGACAGAGAGTGCGCAAGCAGGGGGAGCTACAGAGAGAGGGAGAGGGAGAAACAGACTCCCTGCTGAGCGCGGAGCCCCGACCTGGGGCTGGATCCCAAGACCCGGGGATGATGACTGGAGCCCAACCCAGATGCTTAACCCACTGAGCCACCCCAGGCGCCCCTTAGATTCTCGATATCAGCATCTGGATGAAAAGTGAGTGCTGGACTTGAAAGTAGTTTTATTTTTATAACGTATTTAGGGGGATTTAGCTAAAACATATATAGGCACATTTCAGTTTTGTTTAAATAATTTTGATGTGAAGCTTGATACCAATTATCATTTGTATTTTACCTTCCCGTCTTCAATACTTTTAGCTATCTTAGGCAAAAAGTATTTTTAAATATGTATGAAGTATGTATTGTTTTTTAACATATAATGTTTCACTGAACATATGCTCAAATTTTTTATGCTTTAAGTATGGTTGTATTTGATTTTTTTTTCACCTTCTAGATCATTATTGTCAGTAGCAGGAGTCAGCAGATGAGAGGATTTTAGTTCTGAAAACCTAACAGCTCTAGTTAGCTGTATTTTGTCCATAATGTCCAAATAGCTGTATTTTGTCCATAATGTTAAAGATTTGTAAAACAAGAAAGAATATATGATACTGTTCGCAAGGACGTTGGCGGAACTAGAGGGTATGATGCTAAGTGAAATAAGTCAGAGAAAGGCAATTACATGATTTCACTCATATGTGGAATTTAAGAAACAAAACAGAGGAGCATCGGGGAAGGGAGGGAAAAATAAAATGAGACAGAACCAGAGGGGGAGACAGACCATAAGGGACTCTTCACTCTAGGGAACAAAGTGGGGGTGGCTGGAGGGGAGGTGGGCGGGGGATGGGGTCACTGGGGGATGGGCGTTAAGGAGGCACCTGACGTGATGAGCACTGGGTGTTACATGCAACTGATGAATCACTGACCTCTCCCTCTGAAACTAATAATCTGCTATATGTTAATTGAATTTAGATAAAAGTTTAAAAATATATATGAGAGACCATAAAGCCTAAAACACGCTCTGCGGACACCTGGGTGGCTCACTCAGCTCAGTGTCTTTCTTCAGCTGACTCAGGTCGTGATCTCAGGGTCCTGGGATAGAGCCCCATGTTGGGGGGGATACAGGGGGGAGGGGGGATGAGGGTGGAAATCCCTGCTCAGCAGGGAGCCTGCTTCTCCCTCTCCCTATGCCTCTCTCCCTGCTTAGGCTCACTTGGACAGTCTCTCTCCAATAAATAAGTCCTTTATAATAAACAAACAAGCAAAACTCTCTCTGGCTCTTTACAAACATTTTGCCAACCTTTGGTCAATAGAACATAAATTATGTAAAACCTTGACTACAGGGGCTCCTGGCTCACCCAGTCAGATCAACCCCTTGAGCCTCGGGGTTGTGAGTTCAAGCCCCACACTGGGTGGAGAGATGACTTAAAATTTTTTAAAAAGGGGATGCGTGGGTGGCTCAGTCAGTTAAGCAGCTAAGCACCAACTTTTGGTTTCAGGGTCCTGAAGTCTGCACTCCACAGCGAGTCGGCTTGAGATTCTCTCTCCTGCTCGTGCTCTCCTGCTCGTGCTCTCAGTCTCTCTCAAATAAGTAAATAAATCTTCAAAAAAATGTTTAAAAAAAGAACCCTTGGCTTTAACTGCATATTTCATAATTTTACCAAAATGGAAGCAACAGAAGAAATGACATATGTAATAATTATCAGACACTAACATAACCTAGGATAAATAATTGTGAGTTATTTTTGTTACTCATTTGAATACTGTCACAGGCCCAACCGCAGAACACCCAGCCATGTGCAGTCATACGGAAATTCTCGTTGTTGATGGTTTTCTGACTCTTGGTGGCTTTACACAGGCTTTGGCTTGGTCGCCAGGAATGTACTGGTCATCTCAAGGAGGATTCAATGATCTATTTAAAATTTGTTTAGGCTGATTTATGACTTTGTGGGCCGTGGCTGAGATCTGCTGGTTTGCTGGGCTCTGATCCTTGAGCGCATCTGAGGTTCAATGTTGCCTACGGATTTTGACCAGACTTAAGAGACAGAGCCTGAATGTATCGCCCTCTGTTGGCGTCGGGTAGAGTTGTCACATTTTTGCTTTCGCTCTGGAGTTTGTTCAAATCAAGAAAAGGTCTGGACTGGACCTTCATAACTAGGGGAGATTCTCTGCTGTGTATTAATACTCTGGTTACATGATCATTTAAAAATACATAAAACAGGGGTGCCTGGGTGGCTCAGTGGGTTAAAGCCTCTGCCTTCGGCTCAGGTCATGATCCCAGGGTCCTGGGATTGAGCCCCGCATCGGACTCTCTGCTCAGCAGGGAGCCTGCTTCCCACCCCACCCCACCCCCACCCCCCGCCTGCCTCTCTGCCTACTTGTGATCTCTGTCTGTCAAATAAAAAAATAATAAATATTTTTTTGAAAAATACATAAAACAACAAAGGTGCTTTAGGAGGCAACTTTTTTTTTCATCCCCACCCACCCCCCAAAAATCATCTGGTCAAATGGCATCTTTTTTTTTTAGTCCTCACCATCCTGTGTTGCAAAGGTTTGGGGCCAAGGTGTCCATTCAGTCCTTTCAACCTTTTTAGTGATTGTCGTGGAACCATTTCACCGGCAGGAATGAGATGTAGCTTACAGTGATTCCGTGGGGAAGATAACACAAAGGCAAAGAGTGGGAAGCCACTGATACTCCCAAAGACGACATACTCAATCCCCTGCAAATGGAGACAGAATAAGGGGAGAGGGGGAGCAGGGGCTGGGGGAGAGGAGGGAGAGGGAGCAGGGAAGCTGAGAAAGCTAGAGGAAAGGAGGACGGGAAGGAAGGAATGCCTCTGGGGCTCCCACCCCCACTGAGGTCTTATCAGCGCCCCCCACTTTAACCGCCTTCCTCCCCTCGGCTTTCACCTGACACCAGTTACTTTCTTTCTGGGCACAAACAAGAGTTGCTCCTTTTAAGGGTCAGTCTTGGCGCCTTGGAGCTTTCGGGCTCCTGTTCCTGCAGCCCGGCTGACGGGCCCCAGTGCTGGGGCGGGGGGGGGGGGCACACTGGCCCCTTCTCCCTCCTGAGAGCAGAGGGACCACTGTTCCCCAGAGACTCACCTGGGACCGCTGCGATCTCTTGTGCTCACTCTGATGGCGGTTCTGAGATGTTCCAGGAACGCAGCAAGCTCTAAGCGAGGACAGGTTGAGAAGAAGTTGCAAGGCACGTGCAGAAGACGATCTGGAATCCTCTTCCTTGGGGAGGATGCTGGATGGTTCCTAGAACGTGCACTGCTTTTGCCCGGGTACAGCCTTGCCTGTGCCTTTCAGCTTCATGCCTTTTGAGAATCTTGACCATAATCAGGGAACGAATTTATTTCTTTCCAGGTTATCTTACTTCTGGGTGTTCCTTTAAAGGTTTGGTCTACAAAAGCCAGAAAGGATGGGCAGGGGGTGCCAGGGAGGGGAGGAGGGGGGACAGGCAACTACATTGAGAAACATGTTCATTTTTGTTGGAGAATTAATTTAATTCTTCAGATCGCTTTTATAAAACACAATCAGGAAGGATCCAAGCACCCTTGCTACGTGCTTAAACAATCCTCAAATTGTCTGCACTCCTTCTAAAACAGGAATCACACCCTGCACGGACTCTTCTTATCACGTTGGAGTAAAAAGGTCTCAAGAGCTTTTCTGTTTTGTTTTTGAAAATATCGATTGCAAAAGGAAGGTCAGGGGTCTCCCCCCCTTCCCCCTTCCCCACAGAGGATTTTATTTTTACATTCAGACCCACTATCCTGAAATGCCAGGACAACCCAGTTTTTTCCAGCCTATGGATTTATCCCCCCTAACTCTATCATTGATATATTTTGATGTCTATAAACCTACAAGAAGGAAGCCTCCGGCGTGACCAAACCCAAGTCAGTCCAGAGAGGAGCTGTCGAGGCTCGGGGACACTCACGCTCCCTCACAACCTCCTTAAAGAGAGACTGGCCATTGACAACTTAAATCTTCAATGCTTGATCTCTTTGTTTGAGTCTTGGAATGCCATTGATACCTTCTTTGTATTTATAATTGTTTTAATTAGCCACCCAGCAGGAGCCCCTCCTCCAGCTGGATTATAGGCGGCACAGCGGGACCCACCAACCCAGTTAAAATAAAGCACAGACTTTATGGCTCCCTTAATTTCTTTTATCTGTATCAAATTTTTTCTTTCTTCTCTTTCATTTTCCCTCTCTTTTTCTCCCTTCCCCCACCTCTCCCCCCCGCCCCCAGCTTGTGTTTGGGAGGGCAGAGGCAAAAAAGCTGTGACTCTAAGAATGGTTTGGCTTTTTGAAAATTCAAAAAATTATGGGAAAAAACCCACGACGGTGGATAGTTATCGGCCGTTCACATCTCCGAGGGGAAAAATCGCACAGAGGTTCTTGTCCACTGCTCTCCGTAACATTTCGTAAACCTCAAGGTGATGGTATCTTGAGGGATTACGACGAAACTGATGTCAGTTGCTAAACTTTTGTGGGCGGAGGCCGGGGAAAGTTTGCAAAAAGGCTTCTCTGTGGCCCCTGGTGTTGTTTATTGACCACATCCTTCTTTTGCGGATGGAAATCTGGAGGATCAATTATGATGCAGATCTGACACCATTTCCATTTGTGGGAGCGCCCTGGCCAAGGATGTTTGGACTTTTGGAAATTCTTGCATTGTTAAGATTGTTTTTCCCCTACTTTGAACTGGATGCTGCTGTTGGTGTGACCGTAGGCAAACTGCCTGACCCAGAACACATCGTAAGAACCCAACAGAAAGGCCGAGCTTCTTTGTGGCCTCAGAGAAAATGCCAGGGTCTCTCTTTCTGTGTGACTCTATGAAACGACCTGTCTAGAATTAAAACAGCACCGGTCCCTGTGGAAACATTCATTATTTCCAAAAGTAAAATCCTGCCCAGCGCCACAAGTAATCTAGTTTAGGTTTTTTTTTTTTTTCCCCTAATACTCAGAAGACCTTATTTGCATTTAAAAAGAAATGATAGCTCCAGTTATCAGATATGGAAAAGACTTCAAGCTGGCTTCCGCATTTCAGGGCATTTTGAAGTCGAAAAATGTTGTTGAGCCTTTTATTTTTAGAAATTTCCAACAGTATAAACATTGAAATCAATCCTAAACCAAGCGACCTGACAAAATGGGTGGGGGGAGGGGAAGGGGAGGGTTCCGTTTGCATAGGAATATTAAGTATTTGAGTGTCTTTAAAGCCAAGTGTGGTTGTAATTAAAATTTCCTCTTGTCAACCTGAATTGTTTTGGGGTTTGTCGCCAGAGACCCAGGCATCCACTTGCTTTGTGAAACAGCCACCCACCGCAAACACCCACAGCAATTTGCCGGGTGCAGTTGTAAGACTTTGAAATTCAATGAGAAGATTGAGAAGTGGCAGGAATCCCTGTGTGAGCTAGAGTCCTACGGGCTGGAAGATCTTGCAGGAGCCTAGTGTCCTTGAGGGGCACTAAATTACTAAAGGACAGAATAACGAAGCGTCTCGTGCCCAAAGTTGTCACCTGCAGCGTATATATGTTCATAAAGATAATACACTTGGGTGGTTGCCTGACGTCAGGAATGCACGAAGAGCCTCTCAATGGTACACTTCAAATGCTTAATTCTACGTTATGTGGATTTCACTTCAAAAAATAAATAAATAAAATGAGACAATCTTAACATAATAAGCTACTCTAATACAAACACCAGCAAGACAATAAGACAGTTTTACACTTAAAAATTTCCAGGGGCACCTGGCTGGTTCAGCCGATGGAGCACGCAACTGTTGATCTTGGGGTCGTGGGTTTGAGCCCCATGTTGGTTAAAAGCTTTTAAATAAATAAATAAATAAATAAATAAATTTACAGACCTTTTTTTAAAGATTTTATTTATTTGTTTGACAGACAGAGATCACAAGTAGGCAGAGAGGCAGGCAGAGAGAGGGGGATGGGAAGCAGGCTCCCTGCCGAGCAGAGAGCCCTATGCGGGGCTCGATCCCAGGACCTTGAGATCATGACCTGAGCCGAAGGCAGAGGCTTTAACCCAACCAGACTTTTTTTTTTTTTTGTAAACGACTTACTCCTCGTAAGATAGGAACCCCTTTGGGGGTCCATATTTTGAATATTCATTTCATTTTGTAGTGCAAAGACAAATCCGACTTAGACTCACCCGTTACCATCCAGTGGCAACAAAGGAGTAGAGACTTAGAAATCCAGATCTCGACCTCTTTTCTCTAGTGGCACTTGCCCCCCCAAAGAAACACAGCGGCTGACAAATGACACCTAGCTTTCTACACATAGATTTATGGCTTTTGTGAATGCTTTTCTTTGCTTAAATGGTATTATAGTGGAAAATGCTGTACTTGGGAGCCAAGCAGATCTGTAATGGGAACTTCTAAGAACTTGCTCTGAGCTCTTCTCCACGGGGTGTTTTGAGGGTGGGGGGACAGGGGCATGAAATACCACCCCCCCCAAAAGGGTTGCTGTGTGATTTCATGAGCCAGCCTAAGTAACACACTCTGTAGGTTATCGGTCAGACAGCCAGACCTCAGTAATGGAACATTTTTGTTTCTATGATTATTGCCATTGCTGCCGTTGTTCTATACACAAATGTGACAACATTTGACCCATGAGCAAAGGCCGAAAATTCTTTTAAATATAGAATATGGTTCAGAGTCGCAGCAATTTTCAAGACAATTCTGTGTTAAGATTAAAGATAAAACAGAAATATTTTTTAAAGAAATATTTTTTAAATCCCTTGATTCTGACTCCCCTCACGGATGTTACTGAGACTATCTATGTACCTGTAGAAGTGCGTGCATATACGCACAAGAAACGCCCATTGTTGTAAAATAGTATATGCTAGCATGTGCACCGAAGGAAAAAAGTTGGAGAAATCATTGTCCCAGGAGAGGGTTGACCCAGAATCTCTCCTTCCCGTGGACTGTATTTTGTAACACTCTTATTTGTTGGTTCATCTTTGCCTTCTTTGTCCTCTATCACCGGTCCCAGAAGCAAAACCAGGCACAAAGTAGACCCTCCATAAATACTTGTTGAATTACTGGGCACAGGAAATGTGTAATCAGAAAAGCCATAAAGGGAATTACATAAAGGAAGTTTTACTAAATCGCTGTCCTTATTGGCATAAGGAAGCTATCCTGGGACAACGTGCTGGTCAAATTTCCAACAAAAGACAGATTCCCAGCTTTGCTATTTACTTTCTTTTTTTCTTTAATCACGAACTGAAACAAGAGGTGTGCATCCTTCAGAATTTGTTAGAGGCCACTGAGCTCCTGTGTGGGTCCTGAGCTGACTGAGTGACGTTAGCAGAGTTCAGCAGCGTGGGGTGGGGTTACGTTGCCTTGCTAGTTTCAGATGATTTTCAGCTACAGCTAGCTCATGAGGTCCCTCTTGGTGACATCACTCACATCTGTGGCGACTTAAACCTCCTGTTTCTTTGAAAACGGAATCTGAGAATATGAAAGGTTTATACTCTCTAAACTAATTAGCAGTGACCAGTAACTTGAGGAGGCCAGCGTGCCCTTCAAGACACTCCATTTACCTGGGAGTCTTGCCAAGTCAATCTAGCCACTTCTAGAACTTTACCCACCCCAGGAAGGGAGGAATGGAGGCATGCATTTTTTTTTAAAAATAGAGACCTGATTAAGTATTGTTCTCTGAAGAGTGTGTGTGTGTGTGTGTGTGTGTGTGTGTGTGTGTGTGTGTGATGTGACTTGGCAAATAAATGTAGCATCCTGTATTAGAGCAATGGATTTTGAAGGAAAAGATTATGCTTTGCAGAAGGAAGTTTAATTGTATAAAGAGCAGGGACGCCTGGATGGCTCCGTCGGTGGAGTGGGTGACTCTTGATCTCGGGGTTGTAGGTTCGAGCCCCATATTGGGTATAGAGATTACTTTAAAAATCTTTAAAAATTAAAAAAAAAAAAAACTTTTAAAAAGAGAAGACAGGGGCACCTGAGTGGCTTAGTGGGTTGAGCATCCGACTCTTGGTTTCAGCTCAGTTTGTGAACTTGGGGTCGCAAGATCAAGCCTTGCATCGGGCTTGTGCTGGACATGGAGCCTGCTTAAGATTCTCTCTTTCTGGGGCGCCTGGGTGGCTCAGTCCTTAGGCATCTGCCTTCGGCTCAGGTCATGATCCCAACATCCTGGGCTTGAGCCCCACATCGGGCTCCCTGCTCAGCAGGGAGACTGCTTCTCCCTCCTGCTCTGCTGCTCCCTACTCTCTGTCAAATAAATAAGATTTTTAAAATTAATTTAAAAGAGAAAACAAGATATAGAGTGGTATATATAGTGTAAAAGGAAGTATGCATGTAGGTAGTAGATTTATACATACTTGCTTGCATTTGCCTAGAATCTCTGTAAGAAACAAGAAACTTACAACAGACGTGAGGGGTAACAGTAATCTCCTGAGTCACAGTGGAGCTTGAGGCAAGAAGAAAGATCAGTAACACTGACCTTATTTTAATTCAAAATTTCCACATTTTGTTCATCATGAATTTTTTTCATTTCCATTCATTTCCATTAATTTTGAGGTTTTAAAAATTGCATTAAAATAGTATTTATCTCGATGACTGGGGTTTGGGACACCCTCTTTAAATCTTGTGCGCAAGATGAATGAGGGATCCCCTCACCCTAGCCTCCATTGTGGCTACCTTTTGTACCGTTTAATTTTTGTTTCCCCTGCACGCAAGTATAGTTTATATTCAGAAATGGGGTGCCGGAGCCACCAGTGGTGTTTGGAACCCTTTGCAGTTGTAGTTCTTAATATTTGGAGGGTGTCATGGATCCCACCAAGAATCTGATGAAAGCTACAGCCCCTTGCCACATACAAACTATAGTCTCCATTTAATTCCAAGGGGGTCTGTGCAACGCTGAGTCAGAGCTGCTCCGGGCCGCCTGCGTGGCTCAGTGAGTTAAGCATCTGCCTTTGGCTCCGTTCATGATCCCAGTATCCTGGGATGGAGTCCAGCATCAGGCTCCCTGATCAGCAGGGAGCCTGCTTCTCCCTCTGCCTGCTCTGCCTACTGCTCCCCCTGCTTGTGCTCTCTCTCTCTGATAAATGAATAAATGAAATCTTTAAAAATAAATAAATCAATAACACCGCTCCCATTAGAGAGAGAACCACGCAGCCAAGTCTCCTCTTTCAGCTAGTGTTCTGATTTTTCCCTACACCCTCTCTACCAAAGGAGAGAACTGAATGTCTTCCCTTTATAGTTATTTCTTGAGTTCTTTATTCTGACACTGTTTTTTGTGAGGACAAACAATAGAGTCCGTGCTCCCCAGGTGCTACTCGCTGTGTCTGTGGTTCCTGGCAACGCCTCCTGGGATTTGAAAAAACGAGGCGTCCCGGGCTGGACACCATCCTAAAAGGGCAATAGCACCCCGACTTTATGTTACACGGGGCGCAAGAGAAGAGCCCCCGCCGGTACATCACTCAGCACTCCCGGCAGTTTGAGCTGGATAATTCGTTGTCGTGGGGGTTGTTCTGGGCGTTGAAGGATATTTAGCAGCGTCTCCTGTCAAGAAAACCAAAAATGTCAGCCGACAGTGCCCCACGTGCCCCGTGGGACAGAGTCCCCGCCGCTTACAAACCAGCTGCTGGACTAGAACATGCAAGTCACCTGACAATTTGGTGACCGCTTTCCAGTGTTTCCTTCCAACATTTGGAGAGCTGGTAGCATTCCCGGGAGTAAGAGCACATGAAGTAAGCCACATGCAGCGAGCGCTTACAAAGGCATAGAAAGGTTAATTCTGAAATTGTGAGCTTCTAACACGGCTGTTAATTATGAATCCTGAGCCCTGGAAAAATTCCCAAAGACTTCCCCTGCCCGCCAGTGGACCGTCCTAAACTATCTACCCCCTTCTGCGTGGGTCTTCACTCCAGGAAGTTACACCACCACCATTTTACCTGTTACAAATGCCCAGCTCAGGTATTCCCCAGTCTTGATGATCCTACCCCCTCCAACACCCCCCCACACCTCCCCCCCCCCCCGCCCTGCGCTCCAACACAGCCTCCGGAAGCTTGTTGTTACCAAGCCCCAGAAAGTATTACTTTCTGTCCAAGTGTAATCAGAATCCTCGTCGTCCCTTCAGGAATGCTGTTGCCGGTAAGATATTAATTATCTCTTGCAGCTTGAAAGTACTCCTCCTAACGGGGCTTAATGGAGTGTACAGCTCCAGGAGACATTCATAACCATTGTCCCCTCCGGAAATATGACACTGGGGAGATGGATCATTCACTTTCACTGTTTCAGGATTTAATGGAGGGTAAAGTTTTTAATCTACTTGTTGGGAGCTTACTATTTCTAAGGGAGAAAAGACACCTTACGTTCCCAACCCCCAGACAGAAGATTTTCCTTAAAGACTTTTGTGTGTGTTTCCTTATGGGGACCTAGTGGTTATCCTAGTAATGTTATATAAAGGTTCATTTTTCCAATCTGTGATCACCGATCACCTATGCAGGGCAAAAACCTTTAAAAATTAAAATGAAAGGTACAGAGAATCCAAACAAATCGTTATGAGCATCAACACATGCAGGGAAGACATTGCGATGTGCCTGTCTCTACCTGTCGTTATAACGAGAACTTAGAACAGAGCTCAGAATTGATCCCAGACATCAGCGCCAACACCAATCTGTAAAAGATCGTATAGACTGTAAGTGATTCTGTTAGGAAGCCCTACTTCCCTAACGTCAGACTAAGATCAGAGCAAAATTCTTGGCTAATCTTTCTGAGGTGCCTGGGGAGCTCAGTCGGTGGACCATAAGACTTTCGATTTTAGCTCAAGTCTTGATCTCAGGGTCATTGAGTTCAAGCCCTGTGTTGGGCTCTACACTGGTCACGGAGCCAACTTAAAAACAAAAGAAAACAAATAAAATAAAATGTGGATTATAATCAGAAGGCTTGGGATTTACTAAGGTAAGTCATTGTGACATACTGAATGTTTATGTCTTTCTAAAATTTATATGTAGAAATCCTACCCTCACCCCTACTCCCAGCGTGATGGCGTTAGGAGAGAGGGCTTTGGGGGAGGTGATTATGGCCCCACAGTGGAAGCCTCAGGATGGACTGGAGAGAGCTTGCTTCCTCTTCCGCTCCTCCAGAGAGAACATATGAGGATACAGAGAAGACAGACAACCATGCAAGCAGGGAGAGCGCCTCATCACATCTGCTGGCTCCCAGATCTTGGACTTCCAGCCTCTAGAACTGTGAGCAACACGTGTTTGTTGTGTAAGCCACCCAGACTATAATATTTTTGTTGTAGCAGCCTGAGTTGACTAAGACAGTCATAGATGTATCTCCAGAAATCATGGAATTGGAGGAAACACTTTCATTGCCAGCTACATCCATCAACGCTTCTTCAACTATGACAGAAACCCAGCCAGTGTACACTTAAAACAGGAAATATATCGGATTACATAACCAAGAAAGCAACTGGTATCTGGTCTGACTTCAGGCATGGCTATATCCAGGTACTCAGATACTGTCCCACGGGCCCTGCTTTTCTCTTAGGCAGCCTTCTTTGTGCAGGATCCTTAGGAGCACCAGGCTTATGTCCTCCCAGCTTCCAATCCAACACCAAGATGGTGTATCTTTTCTAAGGACTGCATCAGGAGTTCTGAACAGGAGTTTCATCGTGTTTTTCTCCGATTGGCCTGTTATGGGTCCTGAGCCCACCCTTGATCCAATCTCTCGTGGCCAGGGAGTTTCAATACTGGAAATTAGCTTCTCTGTCCACTCCCTTTGTTGCTGGCTTTTGATGGGGTGGGGATGTGATACCCATGGCCGCTCCTCGCCACCATGTGGTGACAAGTGTGAGGATGGAAAGCCAGAGCAAGAAAAAGAGCAACAAAATGGAGGCACCTGAGCCCTGGTGGCTTTACCGAGCCACCAAATGCACCTGAGGCCACCTACCTCCAAGATCTCTTGTCACTTGAGATCGTGAAATATCCTTAGCATTTGAGCCATGGTTACGTACCACTGAAGAGAGCCTCACGGTCAAAGCATCCGTCTGAGACGGGCTTTCTTCTTTCCACTTCACAGATGAGGAGGCTGAGGCTCAGAGAGATTAAGGTTCTGACTGAGAGCAAAAAAGCGTAAAGGAATAAATGACAGAAAATGGTCCTAACTGTTGGCGTCCACGTTGCCTCCCCCACCCCAGCCTTGCCTGTTCCTCTCAGAGCTCCCGATCCCATGTAGGGACATCTCCCATCCGGGCCCAAACCAAGCCGCCACCCATGGTTCTTCTTCCCTTTTCCTTGTGCCCTCCTATCCCTCTGCCCCGGAACCAACCCAGCCTCACGGCTGTCATCCTGGGCCTGAACCATCTGCCTCTCTCCGTGGCTGCCACCAGGGCTAAACCCACACCCAGATCACAGTCTTCTCCCTGCGCCCATCACTAGCCCCTCATGGCCTCCGTTGTGCCACGGATTCCCGCACTCTGCTCTCCACCAAATGTGGAAACCTGTTCCTCCACTGCCCGTAAGCCTCTAAGGAGGCTCGTCGATAAAACAGACCAAAACCTCCACCCCTTCCCCTTGAATAAGTGAGCTGCGTCCCGCTTGCTGTTCCAAATCCATTTCCTGACACCCTCCCCCAGGCCACCCCTCACCTGGCAGACCGGGGGCCTTTTAACCCTGCAGATCGGTGAAATGGGGGTTGGAAGGGCTTGGGTTCTGAACGGCCATCTGCCGGCTGAAGGACAAGGGCAGAATGGCATCACTTTGTGGGGCCCCTGCCCATAAGCTACTCTGCCACACTCGGGAAGGCGGACTCCTACTCATCTTTGAGCCTACAGCCACTTGCTCTAGGACAGTGGTTCTCAACCTGGGGCAATTTTGCCCCCCAGGGGACATTCAGCAATGTCTGGAGACATTCTGGATTTTCACCCTGGGGTGGTGTTCAGGCATCTAGTGGGTAGAGGTCGGGATGCTGCTGAACATCCCATAAGAGAGCCCAGGAGAGCCCCCACCGAAGAGCATGATCCAGCCCCAAACATCCATAATGCCAAGACTGAGAGATCCCACCCAAGGCGATGGGGGCCCTTCTAGGAAGGGGACCTTCTCCCTTTTTGTATTGACTTCCCCACTAGTCTTTCAGACCATGCGCCCTTTCCCCTTCACGGACTGCTGCCTTCAGGCCCTCCCTCTGCGGACTCAGGGTCCCAGGGAGGGAGGGTGTGGCGTGCATTGACAGGAGGAGCCTGTCCCATGGGATCCCCACTGTGTGATATGCTTGTCGCACCCACTCAGAATGCACCAGACCTTACTTTGCAAGACCTTATACCCCCTTGCATCCACTTCCCTCTCCCTAAGCCCTTCCGCTCTCTATCCCACCCTTGGGCCACTACCTGGCCCTGGTCTCCTGAAGGAGTCACAAGGTGACAGTTAAGCTAATCCCAGGACTTTACATAGAAAGCAGGGGTGTTTTAAAGGTTTGCAAGGTGCCGCAGCTGTCACACTAAGCAGAAATTGTCCCTGGTGTTTAGTGGACCGAGCCAGGAATGACAGATGTCCTTGGTACGTGGGACACTAGCACACCACCAAAGAGATATCCGTGCCCTGCGCAACTTTCTGATGCCTTGGGAGTGTTGATGGAGGACCTGTAGCTCATCTGTAAGACTGCCTACCTCTTGAGGCTCATTTGTCCTCTGTTCTCCTCTGTCATTTGCCTTGGCCTCCTACCCCAGTGCTAATTAAGGTCAATTTGCATCATATCTGATACCAGTCCATCTCGACTGATCATTCTCATTAATTACATGCAGGTATGCCCTTGCTTTTTCTTTTTCTTGTTTCCTAAATCCAAACTTGGCCATCATTCATTGATTGGAGTTATCGTAAGACTTCTTTCCAATATCCTCTACCATCGTAGCCCCAGGCTTTTGCATATGGAATATATATATTTCTAAAGATTTTATTTATTTATTTGACAGAGATCGCAAGTAGGCAGAGAGGCAGGTAGAGAGAGAGGAGGAAGCAGGCTCCCTGCCGAGCAGAGAGCCCGATGCAGGGCTTGATCCCAGGCCCTTGAGATCATGACCTGAGCCAAAGGCAGAGGCTTTAACCCACTGAGCCACCCAGGCGCCCCCGGAATATTTCCATCTAGAAAACAAAAAGTCATTTCATCGGGGAAGCCCTCAGTGTCCACCCCATACTCCTCGGTTCTGGTTAAAGCAGTTGCATTGTTTCATGTGCACATTTGTTCCCCATCTGATTGCCCCTGCAAGCTTCCCGAGAGCAAGGACCCCATTCTTACTCCTCCTGGTACTACACTGCTTGGCATGTGTTCTAGAACACTGGAGCTGATCCATGTATATGTGCTAGACAAAGAAGGAAGGACAGAGGGAGGGAGAAAGGAAAGAGATTATGTCCAGAGTGTGGGGGTTTTTTTTGTTTTTTTGTTTGTTTGTTTTAATATGAAGTAATACATTGAGTCTTCATTTGGGGGTTGGAGGGACACCTTTCAGGTTCATTGTAAAGCGTTTTCATGTTTTGCTGGTTTGTATGTTTATTATTTATCACCTTGAGGGGAAGTTTTGAACATTGGTGCCTTCTTTAACAAGCAGAATCAACAAGAGTGAGCTGTCCCTTTCTGTTACAAGCAAAGGTTCAAGTCATTCTTTTGATAGATTACATGACAGCTCTGCCTCTAAGCCCAGGGAGACCCCATCCCTGCCCTCAAGGGGCTCACCTGCCGGAAGGCCAATCACACTCAGAGACACGTCATTACCGAGCTTCCTGTTAGATGTCAGGGAGGGACTGGGCCGAGAGCCCAGGAGCGCCGGACAACATGGTGAGGGCGAGCGTGTTATCCAAACATGTCAGTTTCTGGTGACAAATGGAACCACCAGGGGGGCGATGGCCTCCTCCAAAGCAAGCATGACATGTGATGACTGGGGGCTGGACGCAGCGTGTTAAAGCCTCAGCCATAAATCGGATGATGTTCAGATGTGCCATCCCTAAGTCAGGCCATCTCCCAGATCTGTCAAACCACTTACTCTTGGCCCCGGGTCAGCCTTTGTAGAGAGAGTTGTTTTTCTCCGCTCCCCTCATACTTCATCTCCTTACTGTCTTGTACGTGATCCCTCAGGTTTGGATTAGTCCAAATGGTTTTATGGAGGCTTCTTTAAAACTTAAAGTAGCAAGTGAGCATTGCAGACAACTTTTAAAATATGTTAAAAGTGTGTAAAAACTCGCAAAAAACATATAAGGAAAAAAAAGACCTATCGTCTCACTAAGATTTCATGTCATTTTTGCATAGACATTTTCTTAAGATTTAATTTATTTATGGGGCGCCTGGGTGGCTCAGTGGGTTAAGCCTCTGCCTTCGGCTCAGGTCATGATCTCACAGTCCTGGGATCAAGCCCCACATCGGGCTCTCTGCTTGACAGGGAGCCTGCTTCCCCCTTTCTCTGACTGCTTCTCCCTCTCTCTGACCGCTTCTCTGCCTACTTGTGATCTTTGTCTGTCAAATAAATAAAATCTTTAAAAAAAAAAAAAAAAGATTTTATTTATTTATTTTTTTGAGAGAGAGAGTGAGAAAGCACAAGAGGGGGGAGGGTCAGAAGGAGAAGCAGACTCCCCGCTGAGCAGGGAGCTGGATGAGGGTTGGATCCCGGGATTCTGGGATCATGACCTGAGTTGCTTAACTGACTGAGCTGCCCAGGCGCCCCTGCATAGACAATTTTAAAGATAAAGGGGGTCATCCTAAACTTTTTTTAAAGTTTTTTATTTGGAAATAATTACGGACTACAGGACATTGTAAAGAGCACAGAGGTGCCCTCCCCCAGTGGTCACAGCCCCATGACTGTGGTATAATATCTGTATATACTGTTGCATAACTTTTGAAAAAATTCTTACTCTAATGTGAACATCTTTCCGTGTATGCTTCTGGTGGCCAGGCTGCAACACCTGCCCCCTGCCATCCAGATTTCACAGAGAAACCAGAAAGATTTGGTTAAAACTCAAGGCAGCTCAGAGCCTTCCTTCATTAAAACCCCCTAAGGGGCTCCCTTTGACTTGCTCAAAGTCAAAGCCAACTGGGAGCCCCAGGAATGGGTCCAGCCCCCCACCCCTGTCCCTCCTTAATGCTCTGGTCACTTTACCCCCACGACCCCCAGGTCCCCCTGCTCCAGCCACACTATCATCCTTGCCACTCTTCCAGCATCTTCTAGCTCTTTGCCTCGGGGACTTCGTGCTGACTGTTCCCTCTGCCTGTTCTACAGGCATCATCCGTACGGCCTCACCTTCACATCTTTGCTCGGATGTCACTTTCTCGAAGACAGTTCTGACCCCTCTATTTTATTATTTGTTTGACCCCTCTATTTTATTCTTTTAATGATTGATTGATTGATTTGAGAAAGAGGGAGAGAGTCTCAAGCAGACTTCCCACTGAGTGCAGAGCTGGACATGGGACTCGATCTCACAACCCATGAGATCATGATCTGATCTGAAATCAAGCGTCAGACTCTCAACGGATGGAGCCACCCAGGTGCCCCCACCCCTCTATTTTAAATAATACCGTCTACCACCCTAGACCCTGGATCTCCCTCACACGGCTCTCTCCATGTTTTCCACAGCATATAGAATCTTCTGATATTCTACGATACACTCCATTGTTACATCTGTTATTCAGTGTCTGAACACTTGCCCCCCGATTATGACATAAGGTTCATAAGCAGGTATCTCAAGCACCTAGAACACACTGGCACTTAATAGGTGCTCAGTAAAACGTTTATCAATGATTAAATGAGTAGTGATTAAGAGCCCGGATTCTGTGTGTGAATCCCAGCTCCGCCCCTAATCAGCCGTGCCACCTGGAGCAAGTTACTTTCCTGTGCCTATTTCCTCATCTGTAAAATGGGGGCATGATGCTTACCTCCTAGGACCGTTGTGAGGTTCACCTTAGTTAACCCATGTAAAGGGCTGTACGGGGTCTGGTGTAAATGATAACCAAATGCTGACTTCGATCACTGTTTCATACCATTGTTGTTAACGGTGTGCCACAACTCATTCTAACCATGCCTGGATATTTAGTTGCTTTCCATCTTTCATGGGATTATAGGAAAGTACAGTGAGCTTCCTTATAGCTTGAACTTGGTGCATACCCTTCATTATTCTTTTGAGGGAAAAAAATGTTTGTAATGGCTTTTTATTTACTTCTTGAGCATAAAGTCTCTCCCAAGCCAGGATACTCTTCTCCCTGGATAACAATTTTTTCTGCTTTGTTTTCTATCACCAGAGTGTTTCATATCTCATAGTTTGTACAGATAATAGTTGTTGAATAAATGAATATATAAGAATGAAAGTATGTTTTCATTCTTTTTTTTTTTTTTTAATTTATTTGTCAGAGAGTTGAGCACAGGCAGACAGAGAGGCAGGCAGAGGCAGAGGGAGAAGCAGGCTCCCTGCCGAGCAAGGAGCCCGATGTGGGACTCGATCCCAGGACGCTGGGATCATGACCCGAGCCGAAGGCAGCCGCTTAACCAACTGAGCCACCCAGGCGTCCCGTGAAAGTATGTTTTCATTCTTATGTAAGCTGATACATCAGTAAACCGGGCCATTAGTGTTTCATAAATAGCAAGTGTAGAACCCGTGGCAGAGACTTCTCTTGTGTCCAAATAGCCGTTCTCCTGTCCTTCTGCAAAACCAAATACCTTTTTTAAAATTTGAATTCCGGGGACGCCTGGGTGGCTCAGTTGGTTAAGCGGCTGCCTTCGGCTCAGGTCATGATCCCAGCGTCCTGGGATCGAGTCCCACATCGGGCTCCTTGCTCGGCGGGGAGCCTGCTTCTCCCTCTGCCTCTGCCTACCACTCTGTCTGCCTGTGCTTGCTCTCTCTCTCTAACAAATAAATAAATTTAAAAAAAATTTAAAAAAAAAATAAAATAAAATAAAATTTGAATTCCGGTGTAGTTAACATACAGTGTTATATTGGTTTCAGATGTGCCATATAATGATTCGACAAGTCTATGCATGACTCAGTGCTCATCGAGATAAGTGTCCTCTCCATCCCCATCGATTATCCCCCCCACCACCTCCCCTCCGTCCGGTGACCATCAGTGTGTTCTCAATAGTTAAGAGTCTGTTTGTTGGTTTTTCTCTTTACTTTTTCTTTGCCCATTTGTTTCATTTCTTAAATTCTACATGTGACTGAAATCATATGGTGTTTGTCTTCCTCTGATTTATGTCACTTAGCGTCATACCTTCCAGATCTAGCCATGTTGTTGCAAATGGCAAGATTGCATTCTTTTTTTTTTTTTTAAGATTTTATTTATTTATTTGACAGACAGAAATCACAAGCAGGCAGAGAGGCTGGCAGAGAGGGAGAGGAGGAAGCAGGCTCCCTGCTAAGCAGAGAGCCCGATGCGGGACTCGATCCCAGGACTCTGAGATCATGACCTGAGCCGAAGGCAGAGGCTTAACCCACTGAGCCACCCAGGCGCCCCAAGATTGCATTCTTTTTTATGGCAGAACAATATTCCGTTGTGTATGTACACCACCTCTCCTTTATCCACTCATCTCTCGGGGGACATCTGGGCTGCTTCAGATTTGGCTATTGTAACTAGTGCTGCAATACACATAAAAGTGCCCATTTCCTTTCGAATTAGCGTTTTCATATTCTTTGGGTAAATAACCCTGTAGTGCAACTACTGGACTGGATTTTTAAACCAATCTTCGAGGAAGCCCCATACTGTCTTCCACACTGGTTGCACCAGTTTGCATTCCCACCAACATGGCACAAGGGCTCCTTTTTCTCCCATTCTCACCAATACTTGTTGTTTCTTGTCATTTAAAAAAAGGGCAGGGGTTGCCTGGGTGACACAGTCAGTTCAGCATCAGACTCTTGATCTCAGCTCAGGTCTTGATCTCAGGGTCATGAGTTCAGGCCCCACATTAGCATGGAGCCTACATTAAAAAAAAAAAATTAAATTAAAAATACCTTAAAAAAAAAGACCTTGATTGATGGCAAGACACGATGCTGTCCGGAATAAAGGCCACATTTCCCAGCCTGCCTTGCAGCCAAATATGGTCATGTGACCATGAGACGTACATGAAAATGTTACTTGCAACTTCCCAGTAATGGCCTCAGGGAAGCTATGTGGTCTCTCTTCTTCCTCTTTGCTTTTAGGTGAATGTTGATATGATATCTGGGGCTCATGCTTCCCTATTGGATCACAGCAGGAACCTGTTTGAGAATAGTAGAAATGCTAGATAGAATGAGCCTTAATTCCTGGTAATCATGGAACCACCATATTGTCATTCTACCGTCTGTGTGTACTTGAGAGAAATACTACCATGAGTCTCGTGGTTTAAACCTCTGTTACTTTTGGTTTTCTATCCTGCACAGCCAGACCAAGTCCTAACTCATTCGGGGCTCAGGAAATATTTCTTGACTGAATAAATGAACAATTTGTACATACATTTCTAGGTTTGCCCTTGGCAAAACATTTTCTCAAGTGGTAACTTGTTTTAATTTCATAAAAGTCATAAACTAAATTTCTAACACTGTACCTCCCAAAATTTACTGCTCATCTCCAGTATTTCTGTAATATGATATATCAGGTAGGATGCATTTGTATACAAAGGTCACTCAGTGTGGTCTAGACAAAGATATTTAATTATCTCGGAAAAATATCCTGCGTCTCCTATTTGGGGTAATAATTCAGGGATGTCTTCCAGGACACAGGCTCTTCCCATCCTCCACTTCCGCTTTCTCATCATTTTAGTGACCCATACCTCACCTCATGGTTCCAAAATGGCTGCCACCACAACCAAAATAGTTTTCTCACACAGCAAACAAAGACCAGGAGCGGGAGGTGGGGGAGAAGGGAGCTTTTTTTCTCCTGGGGCTTCCTCTTTTTATTGGGAATAAAATCTTTTGTCAAGGCCCATGGCTGATGTCCATCTCATTGGCCAAAACTGGGTCACATGAGCTCCTCCATAGGAATCACGGACAAAAAGCAACAGCTTTGCCCCGACTGAAGTGGACGAGCTGGTCCTCAGGGTGTAGCCCAGGGACTTCTACAGTGTCTGAGTCCCTGGAGGGGGGCGGGGCGCGGAGCTGTCAGGTCCAAACAATTTGCATAATAATACTAAAAAGTTATTTACCTACTTTCATTGTGTGGACATTTGCACTATTAGTATAAAAGCAGGGACAAGAAGCTTGCTGTTACCTGGTAAAGCCAAACATTGAAGAGATTTGCAAAAATATAAAAGATAGTGCCACTCCTCTCACTAAATGGATTTTTTGGGGAAATATTGTTCATAACATATTTCATAAAAATTGCTTGTTTATTAATATGCAATGGGATTATTATTGTTTTTAAATGGATTAATAAACATTTTAATTTTTTTCGGTTTCCATCCCTTTTTTTTGTTTTTCTTATCGTGGTAAGTGTGCTCTTTTTACCCATCCTCCCACCAACCTCCCCCTCTGGGAACCACGAGCTTGTTCTCTGTATTTAAGAGTTTGGGTTTTTTGTCTCTTTTTTGGTTTGTTTCTTAAATTCTACATGTGAGTGAGAGGAGCCTGGCTGGCTCAGTCAGTAGAGCCTGCCACTCTTGATCTCAGGGTGTTGAGTTCGAGCCCCATGTTAAGTGTAGAGATTACTTTAAAAAAAAAAAAATTCCACATATGAGTGAAATCATGTGGTATTGATTTTTCTCTGTCTGACTTATTTCACTTAGGATTATACACTGTAAGTCTATCCATGTTGTTGCAAGTGGCAAGAGGTCATTCTTTTTAATGGCTGAGTAATATTCCATTACGTATCTTTATCTCTATACAGATAGAGATAGAGATAAGATATATATGATACATCTTCTTTATCCATTCATCTATAGGTGAACACTTTGGTGGCTTTCCTATCTTTGCTGTTGTAAATAACTCTGCAATAAACATAGGGGTGTGTGTATCTTTTTGAACTAGTGTTTTCATTTCCTTTGGGTAAATACCCAGTAGTGGAATTACTGGATCACATGGTATTTTTCTTTTCTTTTTAAGATTTTGTTATTTTGTAAAGATTTCATTTTATTTATTTATTTTGAATGAGAGAGCAAGCAGGGGGAAGGGCAGAGGGAGAGGGAGAGAATCTCAAGCCGGCTACCCATTGAGCGCCGAGCCAGATGTGGGGTTCAGTCTCAAAACCCTGAGGTTGAGACCTGAGCCCAAGCCAAGCATCAGATGCTCAACTGACTGAGCCACCCAGGCGCCGCTATGGTATTTCTATTTTTAACTTTTTGTGGAACCTCCATACTGTTTTACGCAGTGGCTGAACCAATTTGAATTCCCACCCAGAGCACACAGGGTTCCTTTTTCTCCACATCCTCACCAGCACTTGTTTCTTCTGTTGATTTTAGCCATTCTGACAGATGTGACTCCTCTATAGGAGCCTGTAATCATTTGCATTTCCCTATGATTAGTGGTGCTCAGCATCTTTTTATGTGTCTTTTGGTCATCAGCACATCTTCTTTGGGAAAATGTCTGTTTAGTTCCTCTGCCCATTTTTTTTTTAAGATTTTATTTATTTTTTTGACAGAGATCACAAGTAGGCAGAGAGGCAGGCAGAGAGAGAGAGAGGAGGAAGCAGACTCCCTGCTGAGCAGAGAGCCCGATGCGGGGCTCGATCCCAGGACCCTGAGATCATGACCTGAGCCGAAGGCAGAGGCTTAACCCACTGAGCCACCCAGGCGCCCCCCTCTGCCCATTTTTAATCAGATTATTGGGTTTTGGGTGGTTCAGTTGTATAAGTTCTCTATATATTTTGGATAATAACCCCTTATCAAATATGTCATTTGCAAATATCTTCTCCCATTCTGTAGGTTGCCTGTTGCTTTGTTAACGGTTTCCTTGGTTGTACAAAAGCTTCTTATTTTGGTGTGGTTCCAATAGTTTAATTTGCTTTTGTTTCCCTTGCCTGACAAGACAAATCTAGAAAAAATGTTTCTATAGCTGACATCAAAGAAAGTACTGCCTACATTTTCCACAGTTTTCATTTCTAAGTTGGTGTCTTGAGATAAAAAAAAAATTGAAAACTGCTAGTTTAGATGAATCTAGGAGGTAGGTGCCATTCGGTCTGCACCAAATCAGGGTCCTGGTGCAAGGATTGAGAGGAAGTGGCTGTCCGGTAGTGAGCAAGAATGTCCGCCACACTTTCCAGGAGCTCACAGTATATACAGCCTATACACAGCCTGTGTGTATAGTTAAGTACCTGTACCTATTTTTTCTTTTCTGTCATATGATTTATATTAAACTTCTACATTGAGCTTCATGAGTAAGAATTTAGACCCAGAGGTTCTGGTACTAAGTAATTATATAACCGTCAGCAGTGTCTTAGTTCCTCTATAGGAGCCTGTAAAATGGGATAATGGACCACTGTATCCCATCTGTAAAATGGGATAATGGACCACTGTATCCCATCTGTAAAATGGGATAATGGACCGCTCTCCCCATTTTGCAGATTGAGTCTTCCGGTAGGTTAAAGAGATGAAGCCTGTGAACACAGAGTACCGGGCCTGACCCAGAGTTAGCACTGCTCTTAATTCTGTCAAGAGCAGTTGTGGTTAATTCTCTCTTTTTTACCTTCTTCCTGTTTTTTTTTACTTTTTCTCTCTTGTTTACTTTTATTAATGTTCTAAGCCACCGTCATCCTCATAAATATTTAATACCTTGAAAATCCGAGGGCTACCGCCGTGATGTTTTAATGTGACATCTGGAGACACAGGACTGGATGACACATGGGGCCCTCACCGTCAGCAGAACTTAAAATTACACAGGACCAGGGGTGCCTGGCTGGCCCCGTTGGTGGAGCATGTGACTCTTGGGGTTGTGAGTTCAAGCCCCATATTGAGTGTAGAGCCTTTTAAAAAAAAAAAAAAAAGAAAGAAAAGTGGGGGGGGGAGAAACCTAAAAAACAAATTTGCACATGATCAGCAATGGTGAGATACTTTTTCCCTTCTCCAGTCCCTGATCTGTTCCCCCCCAACCCTCTCATCCACACACAATTGTAGCTGAACATATGCACGTGTATGTGTCTATTTCTTTCTTTCACTTCTGACTTGGCGACCATGAAGGAAACAGATCCAGTCAATAAATGATCCAGGAAGCAGCCTCTCACCATTGTTTACCGGCATGTTGCACTGTCCCAGCGGGATAGAAATTGTTATTTTAAAAAAAGGCCCGAGGGGCTGATTAATGAACATGGGTGGGGGGAGGGCTCCTTTTCGCTTAACAGAAATGTTCTGGAATGGCTCGCAGGTCGCACAACATTGTGAATGTACTAAATGCCACCGAGTTTTACACTTTAGGAAACAGTCAACTTTACATGTATTATAACACAATAAAAAATAAAACAGGGCCCAAGGGCCTTCCGGGTCCCTCCCGGGGACACTTGGGGAGGGTGCCCAGCACTCAGATCCCCCCACCACAGCCAGCCGGCCGTCTGCGGGGGACCCAGGCCTTGCCTCCTCTAGGACTGACCACTGAGCTGTCTGTCTGGAGGCTCCAGCTCCTTTCCTCCTGGCCTGGGAGCTGGGAAAATGACAAATGCACCAGAAACACAATGTCTTCCGCAAAAAGAGCGGCCAAGCAGGTGTCGGTGTCCTTCATGGGAATGGAACCGTCCTTCCCCGGCGTCGTGACCGTCGCCCTCCGAAGCCGCAGCAAGAAATGTGTTCACAGATGCTCTCTTCATCCTTCCTCATTTCAACTGAGGAGAAGGCCTTCTTGGCACTTTTTGGAAATCCAAGGCGCGCCCGGGCCTTACTGTACTCGTGTTGTCCAAGACCCCGTAAAACTCAAGTGATTTCCTCTGCCTTTGTCCAGGCCTCTAGAAAAGCGACACTTAATCACCTCAGATTCCTTTCTGTCTCTGACAACCCCCTCCCCCACCAGCCCCGGCCCGAGAAATAAAGCCATAAATATGTTTCTCTCTGTTGACATTCACACCGGAAAGAGAGCCGAGTTCCAAGTATCACAGTTTCCTTTCCTATTTTATTACTAACCAGCAAGAAAAAGAGCAGTGGGGCTTTCCTGGCCGTTCGGGGCACCGCGGCGTGTTTCTTTTCTGTCCCCACGGGGGGAGGAAGATACGTCTTCACACCATTGCCAAAGCCAAAAGGTTTCCGAAGGAGCCACCGCGGCCCGGGGCCCTCGGAGGCCATTGGGTGGGAGACCGGGCGCACGTCCGCCCACGCAGGCCGGGGACAGCGCGGTCCAGAGAACATTCGGGAGCCCGCCGGCGTCCTCCCCTCCTCCCGGACTCAGGTTTGGAAAATATCAACAACATTCCTGTCCACTGTAATCAAATACTTGCGCAAAAGGCTATGGAATGCGCAATAATTTGTCAGGCGTCCTTTTAGTGGCGTCCACTAGAGCAAACTCTGGCAGGCCCCCTTGACCCTGAGAGAGTGTGCCCTTTGACCTTATTTGGGCCTCTTTTATGCGGGGCTTCACTCTGACCAGATGGCGAAACTATCAAAGGATTTTATGAGTAAAAACTGCTTTCTCAACTTGCAAGTTGTATATTTCTTCCCATGTTAATGTGAACTATCAACCCAGAGGCTTTAAATTGAAAACACAAAAGGTCCCCCTGCAGCTGGGGGGGCTGCGCACTCCCAGCATTGTGTGTGAGCGCGAGAGCTACGGGTGTTTGCAGAGAAAACAGCTGACACCCAGATGAGGACAATTTCAGCTAAATATTTAAAATAGCCATCAAGAAAGGAATGACTGATTGGGGTTTTTTTTTTTTCTTTTCTTTCTTTTTTTTTTTTTTTTTCTTTTTTGGTTCCGGCCATGATCTTTTATCAAGCTGCAGGCAAACGGGCTTCCTGCGTTCAGTCCAAACTCTATCTTTTCTCTCCCTCCATCCCATCCCGGGTTTCCACCTTCCGGGCAGGCTGGGTGACAAATTAAAAATAATTAGATCAAATTGCGCCTGGGACGCAAAATAGCAAATGTTGGCGTTCGGTGTTCGATTTCAGGCCCCACCGTCCCGAGGAGGGTGGGTCGGGGGTGTGCGTGGCAATCTGCCGTTGGCTTCGTCAATTCTGAGAACTGTTCAAATGATTAGGCCGAGTCCGCTCCACAAAGACGTATGGGCGTAGAGCAGGAGGCGGACACGCTTCTGGCACCGAGTACACTGCTGGACGGGGGCGTCCAGGCTGCCGAGAAGGTGCGTGTCGATATCCCAGCGCCCCCCCACCCCAGTGTCAGGCGCAATGAACGTTGTGATGAGAACAAAGCCCGGCAGCGTGATGGGGGCCGTGCAGTGAGGGGGTGATGGTCAAGTGTGTCCAGTTAGGAAAAGTCCCATGGAGAAGGGGACGTTACCTTAAAGGTCAGAAGGAGCCAAAGGAGGCGGCTCAGGGAGGCTCTGGGCAGTGCAGTCCGTCCCAAGCCACACGCCTGTGGAGCTCCACGTTCTCGTAGCCAGATTTAAGAAGGAAAAAAGAAATGGGTGGAAGCCGTTTCAAGCTATTTCTTATTTTATGGTAATGATGTGTTTTCTTTTATTTGTGTTCTAGTGTTTATCTTGATTCCAGTTTTTCAAACTTTTAAGTTTATTTCAATTTATTATTTTCTTGAATTTTGCTTTTATTTAATGATCTGTTCTGTGACAGTTAACCTCTGGGATTGTTAAATTTTCTAGTAGTGGGAGAGATGATTTCCAAAAACAAATGAGATTTTTTTACCTTTTTTTTTTCATACTAAGTCTTTGCAACCCGGGATGTGATTTGTGCCAACAGCCCGTCTCACTGTGGACATGAATGTGGACATTTTCATGGAAGAGATTTGATCTGAATTTAGACTTCATGAAGTTTATTTCATAAAACAGAAAAGTTACTCAGTGGTACCGAATCCCCGTAAGAGTGTTGTAGTAGGGTGCCTGGGTGGCTCAGCTGGTTAAACGACTGCCTTCAGCTCAGGTCATGATCCCAGAGTCCTGGGATCGAGTCCCGCATCAGGCTCCCTGCTCCATGGGGAGTCTGCTTCTCCCTCTGACCTTCTCCCCTCTCATGCTCTCTCTCATTGTCTCTCTCTCAAATAAATAAATAAAATCTTTAAAAAAAAAAAAAAAGAGTGTTGTAGTAACTGAGTGAAGGGTCAGTTTTGAAGTTTAAGTTAAAGTTAGAAATCCAGTCAGATGCAGCAGCCACACTTCAAGTGGGGGGTGGCCACGGGGGCACGAGGCAATAGTATTGGCCAGCTCAGGTCTGGGGAAGAACAGCGGAGCCCCCAGAAGGGCAGCGTGGGAGAGGACCAGTCAGCACAAGGTCCAGGGGCTGGAAAGGAGTTGGCCATGCCAGGAGCAGCGTGGCCAAGGCAGGAAGCCGAAGCAGGGGTGTGGGCACCGGGCAGCTCCCATGGGTCTCCTAAGCTGGGTGAAGAGCTCGGATGTGTTACAGGTATGAGTTGTGCCCCAGGTGGAAGGCAGGGGTGCAGAGCAGGAGTACATTTCCCTGTGGCACTTGGGAAAGCCATGTATCAACTGCTGGGAACACTGTACATAGCCAGAACATACAACCCCAGGCCAGCAAATGCCTCAAGGTCGAAAGGAGGCTCCCAGCCCGGCTGGAATAGAAATATGCTGCAAACGGCCACAATATTACCAGTCAGAGAAAGGGTAAATAGAAGGTGGTATGTCCTTGAGAGAGAATCTGAGCCTGAGGTTGAAAGGAATTATATGTATCAACATATGCTACATTGGAAAACAAGAGAAGTGGAACAAGAAAGTACTTACAGAAATTAATGTGACACTTAGAGATAGGGATGGATATAGACAGATATATACATACATATAGAATATTAAAATTACTGTAACAGGGCTGGGAGGAAACACAAATTTCATGCTACCGTAGGTTTTGACGGGGAGGAGGGCTTGAGGATGGGTATAGTGGGCTGGACTTTATCGGTGTGTTTTATTTTTTTATTCAAAAAATACCTCAGAGGTTGAACACAGATTATATTCGGTGATTTGGGGCAGTGAGAGTATAGGTGTTTATTAGCCTGTAGTCTGTACTTTTGAGTTGATCTGAATGTTCTCCAAATTAAAAGCCAAAGCCTATCGTAAGAGATAAGGGAACCTCTGTCACCCCCAGTCCTCACGTATGGTCTGTCCCTGGGTTTCCTGTAACCTTGCAGTGCTGACTGTGGCTCGGAATGAGAGAGTACAGATCTATTACATACTGTGTTTACTTATAACCTTTTGTGGGGGGAGAAAAAGTTGCTGGCCTGGTTCAGCAAATGTCTGAGGCTGACCATCGAAAGGATTTTTAACTCCTTCATCACTGGCGTCAAGCCATCGTGTGTGTGTGTGTGTGTGTGTGTGTGTGTGTGTGTGTGACTTCAAGATTTTGAGGGCTCACACGCTCCTATGCCTCTCTCTGTTTGGCACAGTGAAGGCCAAACATGTTCTGTGTTGAGCAAAAAATAAGTAGTAAAAATTTAAAAGTTGGCAGTCATGTTCTCCATGGCCACAAAGAAAATAAAAAAATTCCTCTTGGGATGCCCAGGTGGCTCAATCTGTTGAGCGTCTGCCTTCAGCTCAGGTTGTGATCTCAGGGTCCCAGGATCGAGTCCCACATCGGGCTCCTTGCTCAGTGGGGAGTCTGCTTCTCCCTCTGCCTGCTGCTTCCCCTCCTTATGCTCTCTCTCTCTCTCTGACAAATAAAATCTTTAAAAAAAAATTTTTTTTAAAGAAAAAGAAATTCCCCTTCTCTGATTTCAGAAGCTCTAACAGCTGCTATGAATTACATATTTGTGCCTCCCCCCCAAATTTGTGTGTTGAATCTCTAATCCCCAGTGGGATGGCCTCGGGAGATGGGACATTTGGGAGGTAATTAGGTCACGAGAACAGAGGCCCCATGATGCATATAGTGCCATTGTAAAGAGACACGAGAGAGCTTGTCTTCTGTCTGTCTCAGCTCTCTGCCATCTGAATGAGAAGGTGGCTATCTGCAAACCAGACAGGGGGCCCTCACCAGACACCAGATTTGTGGTGCCTGGATTTTGGACATCCCAGCCTTCAAAAATGGGAGAAATCAATGTTTGTTGTTTAAGCCGCCCAGCATATGATACCTTATACCTTGTTATACAGCAGCCCCAGCTGACTGCCACAACTGCACAGAGAGCCTTTCTGTAACTCCGTCACTAGCTGTGCGGCCTGTAGCAACGTCCCAGGCTTTAGATTCCGATCTGTCTAATGGGCATCATCATAATCCCGTCTTCCTCACAAAACCAGGGTGAGGTACAAAGGGGACGATATGTGTGAAGGCCTTAGTACAATTTGCATTAAGTACAGACAGACCTATCAGGGATCATTCCTATCTCTTTATCTTTTTTTGCATTTACATTTATGCGACCCATGACGGTGGCTGGATACACAGGCTTTGTCGGCAAAGAGGTGGGTTGGAGACCTGGCTCACCCACTTCCTAAGTGAACTTGGACAACTAACTAGCCACAGAGAGGTTCAAAGAGCTAAGTAAGACAGCCCTTGGAAAGCGCCTAGCAGGGGTCCTGGACGTGGTTAGTGCTTGAGGGATGCTGGCCGCGGGGGCACCCTTCCATGCAGGGAGGCTCTGGTTCTCATTCATACTGGACAGAAGCACGGTTGGCAAGAGAAGCACTAGCATTTCAGGGAGGCTCGTGTGTTCATATATATGGCTCCCAAGATGACTTATCCTTGCGAAGTCAAGAAAACATTTGCTTGCAGAAAAATGCCATTCTGAGTCGCATCAATATAAACCATCACACATTCTTTTTGAGAACACCTTTGCCTATTTAAAAGTACGATCTGGCCTCCAAACCAAAGCCTGTCGCCTTCTTAAATTGCTCTAGTTATTATTGTTACCCCATCGGCCTTGCTTACCCAACCAGGTTTATCAACGGCAAATGTTGCCGGCTTCATTGAGTTATGATTATAAACATACAGAATATGAGAACAAGATGGAAGGTGGCTTCTCTACAACGGCTGTAATTTATCCAAGGTTTTGTCCTGGCCTTTGATTTGGAGCTGACTCTGGATCTAGTGTCCCTCTGATTGCATTAGGGGCGGCCTTAGGGGTCAGACAGAATTCCAAGGTCCTGGAACCAGTTAGAAGAATGGAGAATGCACATGTGTGGAGGGACAGGGGAAGAGGCCTTTGTAACAGTGATCCTCCAAGACTCAAACACTAGTTGACCAGGTGACCTTGGGAGAGGACAGGACCACCTTCAGGGGTATGCAACTTGTCCCTGTGCTCAGAAGGGCCCCATTCTTGGTTTAATGCTCTGTTGTTGCCATGTTGGAATTCTTAATAAGGCTGTACCAAGAGGCCCCACACTTGGATTTTGCACTGGGCCTTGCCAATTCGGTAGCTCATCCTAGAAGGGGAAGCCAAAGCTCTTGCTTACCCCAGGCACAACTGTGACCGTTACAGTTGGTGACAAATATAGTGTATACCCAGGGAATAATACAATAATACTGATCACAAGGGACATACATGAACCATGGACTCTCCACAAAGTATTTCATTTAATCCTCCCAAGGACCCATTTTAGAGATGATAAAACTGAGGCTTACGGATACGACTGATAGTTCACACCTATCAAGCACTTACCAAGCATCTTTACAAGCCCTTCTCATGCAGAATCTCCTTTACTTTTCAGAAAAGCTTGTGAGGTAAGAATTAATGTTTCCACCACATGCTAATCCTTACAAATGCAAGCTATTAAAATAGTATGAAAAAAATAGAACAATCCAAAGAAAACAGAAGGAAGATAATAATAAAGGTAAATTTTTTAAAAGATTTTATTTATTTGTCAAAGAGAGAGAGAGCACATGCACGCACAAGCAGGGGTAGAGGCAGGCAGAGGGAGAAGCAGGCTCCCTGATGAGCAAAGAACCCGATGTGGGACTCGATTCCAGGACCCTGGGATCATGACCTGAGCCAAAGGTGGACACTTAACCAACTGAGCTATCAAGGCATCAATAAAGGTAATTCTAAAGATAACAAAATAGAAAACAAAAGATTTTGAGAGAACTAAGTTGGTTCTTTGAAAAGACTAATAATCTAAGGAAAACATCTCACTAAACTGATCAAAGCAAATAAAAATATAAATAATGATATTAGGCATAAAAAGAGAGCTTAACTACAGATAGGGAAGAAAATCGTAATTGAAAATTAAGCAGAAAAGGTTTCATGATAAAAAGGATGAACACTGGGCGATATTAACAGCTTTTTAGGGAAACATCACTTAACAAAACTGAGCCAAGGTATAAAGACCTAAATAGACCTGACACTGTTGGGGAGACTGAATCAGTAGCACACACACACGGACCCATACACACACGTACACATACAAATACACACCCAGCATAAGTGGTTTACAAGCTAGTTCTACCAAACATTCAAGAAACGCGATAATGGAGGGCGGCACCAGGGTAGCTCAGTCGGTTAAGCATTCAGGTCTTGATCTCAGGGTCATGAGTTCAAGCCCTGTGTTGGGCTCCACGCCCAGTGTGGCACCTACTTAATAAAAGAGAAACAGGAAAACAGATTCTGGTAACTGCTGCCTGATACTAACCGCTAACATTTATTGAGCACTTACTGTGTATCAAGCACTGCACTAAAAGCTCTGTATGGATAAATTCAAACAAGGTAGGTACTGTTGTCCTCATTTTACAGAGAAGGAAACTAAGGGCAAAGATTTGAAGCAGCTTCCCAGAGTCATGTAGATGGCAAGGGACAGAGCTGGGATTCGAACGGGGTTCTTTCTTCTGTCAACTCCACCACTAAGATCCGTGGCCTCTGCGTTCCTCCACCACTCCGAACTGGTTGAGGGAAGCCATGTAGACAGGGTTTCAGGGACCAAAAAATCAGGACCTTTGTGGTCTCTGGTTTGACTCCATTTCCGTTTCACTCCCTTGGATAGTCGCTGAGCACCTAATCAGGGCTCCTGCCCCTGCCGAACTCCTACTCAGTGTCTCGGATTAGGTGTTCATGCTTTATCATCCCCCCTTTTTTTTTTTTTTTTTTTTTTTGCTTTATCATCCTCTTAAGAGAGAGCAGCTGTCTTATGAGGGGTCTTGTCCCTTGGAATCTGAAGGTAATCAAGCCTGAAGGTAGGACCCGATGGGCATCTCGGCCCCATGAGTAAGAACAAGAAGACGGCTGCATGAGAATGATGCCAGGTTCATACTTCACATGTGGAATCCCTTATAACAAAGGCCAATTATGATTTGTTAATTGAAATTTAAATAAATGTGTATGGATTATCTCCCAGGATCGGTTGTATATTATCTTAACTAATTCCCATGTGACAGATAAGGAGCTACAGCTCCGGGAGACAAGGGAAGCCAGATGTTTGAGCCCCAAATCCAGCGGTCCCACAGTTGGCATGGGAGTACTGGGTACCACTGAATCCCAGTGCAGAGAAAGAAGAGCTGATTCTTTGGAGCCTGTTGAGGCCGTACCTGTCTTCCATGCAGGGACAGTTCCAGATTTTGTGAGACCTGAACTTTTACAATTGGGAAAAGGGACTCTTTAAAACAAAGACTATTTTTTTTTTTTTTAAGATTTATTTATTTGGGCACCTGGGTGGCTCAGTGGGTTAAAGCCTCTGCCTTCAGCTCAGGTCATGATCCCAGGGTCCTGGGATCGAGCCCCGCATCGGGCTCTCTGCTCAGCAGGGAGCCTGCTTCCTCCTCTCCCTGCCTGCTTCTCTGCCTACTTGTGATCTCTGTCTGTCAAATAAATAAATAAAATCTTTAAAAAAAAAAAGATTTATTTATTTATCTGAGAGAGAGAGAGGGAAGGGAGGGGCAGAAGGTGAGAGAGAGAAGAAAATCTCAAGCAAACTCCCCACTGAGCATGAAGCCCGACGTGAGGCTTGGTCTTATGACCCTGAGATCATGACCTGAACTGAAACCAAGAGTCTGATCCTTAACCGACTAAACCACCCAGGCACCCCTAAAACAAAGACTTGGTAAACATCTTATGTTTGCAAATTTTACAAACACCTGTGACCATTCAAATATGTCGCCAGGACTCCTGCCAGGGCCATGGAAGCCTGGAAACCTCAGTTTCACGAGTGTCTATTAAAATGATACTTTTCTGATTTGAGCTTGGGGATCATAAGATCAACGATTAGCCAGAAAAAAGGGGGTGTGGAAATGCTCAGCAATCTATTTATTGAATAGTTTCCAGAGCTGAAGCCCTTTGCTAAGTCGTAAGTCTATGAAGTAGGACTTATGATGATACCCATCGTACAGACGAGGAAACTAAGGCTCAGTGAGCGTAAGTGACTTGCTCAGTGCTCACACCAGTGGCAGGCGTAGAACTGAGATTCAAACCGGTTGGTCTGACTTCTGGTCCTCATCCTGCATCTCTGTTGTGACCAGAATGATCATTGTTAAGAGGGACTTCGGTGCTGTCTTCCCAGCGTGATCCGATGGCCACCATGGCCCTCCAGTGCCCATTTAGTAGTGACCCTGGGCTTTGAGGATTTGGAAAGTGCTGTTTCCCAAAACTACCACATACCTTAAAAAAACAGTTGGGGAATCATTTACTTCACAAACATGGTGTTTATGACCTCCGTACATGAAAACCAGAGAGTGTGCTTAGTGATTTAATTTCAGAACTGTCCAGCATTGCCACTGAAGAAAAGGGACATACGTCATTTGCAGCCAAAGGCGATTTTTAAAATATATTTTTTGTTGTGGAATCATCTGTGATTTACAGAGAAGTTGCAAAGACAGTACAGTTTCCCTTCACTAGTGATACGTTTGTCACTATTACGAAACCCACAGTTGGGTGTTGCTGTTAACTAAAGTTCAAACTTTTGTTTGGATGGCCTAAAAGGAACATTTTTGAAGATTTTTTATTTACTTATTTGACAGACAGAGATCACAAGTAGGCAGAGAGGCAGGCACAGAGAGAGGGGGAGGCAGGCTCCCTGCCAAGCAGAGAGCCTGATGTGGGGCTCGATCCCAGGACCCTGGGATCATGACCTGAGCCGAAGGCAGCGGCTTTAACCCACTGAGCCACCCAGGCGCCCCTAAAAGGAACATTTTTAAAGGGCTTTTCATAAGTAATGTTTGTTGAGCGCTTATTATGTGCCAGGCATGGCACCGAATATTTTACAGCGCATTTCATCTGTGCAGCTGGCTCCCCACGGGGCAGCTACTTGCTTAGCCCCATTTTACAGACAGGATGCTGAAGCCCAGAGATCACTGCACAACAGCTAATAAGATGGGGTTTGAACCCAAGCAGCCCAACTCAAGAGCTGTCCACTGCAGACCACCACATTAAGACATTCCTTCTCTTGTCCGCTGCAAAAAACATTCTCACTCTTTTCTTCTCTTTTTTTTTTTTTTTTTTAAGATTTTTATTTGGGGGGCCTGGGTAGCTCAGTTGGTTAAGCGTCTGCCTTCGGCTCAGGTCAGGTCATGATCTCAGGGTCAGGCTCCCTGCTCAGAGGGTAATCTGCTTCTACCTCTCCCTCTGCCCCTCCCCGCTGCCATGCACTCTCTCTCTCTCTCTCATGTAAATAATAAAATCTTTTTTAAAAAAAGATTTTTAAAAAGAAAAAAAAAGACATTTTTAGATCTTTTTTGAAAAAGATTTAATCTTTTCATTGAAAAAGATTTAAGATTTTATCTTTTTTAAAAAATATTTTATTTATTTTTCTGAGGGTGGGGGGAGGAGCAGAGGGAGAGAGACAAGCAGATCCCACACTGAGCGGGGAGCCTGATGTGGCTCCTGATGACCCCGAGATCAGGACCTGAGCTGAAATCAAGAGTCGGACACTTAAGAGACTGAGCCCCCAGACACCCCTCTCACTATCCTTCTTGCCATCCAGAAAATTCAGCTCAAGCCCAGGGACTCATTCATTCATTCAACAAATGTTCTATTTCTTCCTCAACTCCCAACCCTTCCTCACCACCACCATCAGTAATCTGCCCCCTTCAGTGAACTCTAATAGCTTGAAGCACCAGGATCACCAACTCCAGGGACCTTAGGGCCCAGGCACACATCAGAAATGCATGCAGCAGGCCGAGTGGGAACTCTGGGGCCCGGGAAAGGCAGTCCCCATCCCGGGACCATGTCTGCATGTGTCATTCCAGCTGCCTCTTACCTCTGTGCTCCAGTCAGTGGTCTCCAGGCAGAAATGCAGGTGCAAAGTCACCAGATCGTCCCATTTTTTCAAGAAAAGCCTGAGGTTCCCATTTTATGTGAATTTTAGCAATCTTTCAAATTCTTTGTAGGTCAGACAAAATCTACCTGTGGGTCAGAGGTGGCCTGTAGACCAGAGGTTTGCGACCCTCTCCACGGCTCCGGTCCCTCCTCATTGAAGTGGGGACAAGAAAAGTCACGAGACCTGAGCAGGTCAGTGTTTGTAGAACATTTAGAGCCATGCCTGGCACCACAGAGAAGCTGTTTGCCTCACTGCAGACTTCAAAATAACAATAAATTCATTAGATGGAGAAACCGAGTCAAGCTGAGTCATTGAGTGCATTTCCCTCCCCCTACAAACCCTAAGTGTTGACTAATCAAATCTCTCAACTTTCAACTATTTTTAGTCCTGTTGACACAGTCTCGGTGCCCGTATCTGAGCTCAGTGGGGCCTTACCCCACACAGCCATGCACCGGAGCCATCAAAGTCCTCCATTCCCATTAAAAGATGCAAAGAGGAAAAGCTTCCCTCCACAGGGACGTTTCTAAGTGTGCACCTAGGCTCACATTATTTTAAAAAAAAAAAAAAAATCTGCTCTGCCAGGTAGAGTCCTCTTGCGATAAATAGATATTCTTGTGAATATCTACTTTTTCTCCCATTACACCCTTCTGTCTGAAGATGTAAAGCCAGAGAGCTGACCTTTTGTCAAATCCAATGATCCGATGACCGTTTTCTATTTCTGCTATTAGAAATCAAAACGGATCAGATCAGAAAGTCCTGGAAGCTTCTATCTCTGAATCCTGAAAGACTGGCCCATTTTTATTTCACTGTAAAATGAGAGAAGCTGCCCCCCAAGGCACAGTGAGCCTTGGCTGCCCCAAGGGCAACCTACACTTCACCTTGATACAGAGCTGTAGGCTGAAACCGGTGAGGCACAGAGAGCAGGTGGGGCCACGGGCAGAGAGAAGCCTGGAGCCAGCAAGTGAATCCTTGCTCAGCAGCGCGCTTGGCTGCCCAGTCTCCGGGCACAGGGGTGGACTGAGGTTTCATTCATTGGCTATGAACCCTTCCAGTGCTAGGATCCGGGGGCTTGTAGCTCAGTTTCCGGGGAATCATCACACTGAAATGTAATCCAGCAGGATCCTCCGGATACCAGGAAAGAAATCGAGCAAATGGCCAAGGCCATCCCCTTTCTGCGTTTTGCCTTAAAACCGTGTTCTGTGACATTCCCAAGTTTGTGTTTTCTTTAAATTTCTGCAATTAGCCACACAAGTGGTTCCGTTGTTTCCTGAACCTTCATCAGAGCCCACAGACCTAATTCAATAAGATTTGGAATTTTTTAAATATACAAATAGCAATTGTACTACTTATTCAAACCAAACGGTCAAAGCCTGTGTTTTTCCCCAACTCAATGGGAGTCCTTGAGATTATACAAGTGTGTGCGTGTGTGTGTGGTGTAGGCATGTGGGGTTTTTAATGAAAACTTTTTAAAGGCACAGTGGGTAAGTTAGCCATCTAAATTTAAGTTAACTTCTTGAACTATGCACACAGTTAGTCCTTATTATTTAATTTTCTTTCTTCGTATGTGTTTTCCACTAAGTGGTAAGAAAGAAAGATCGGTCACAGGAATGTTGGTAAGATGGGGTAATGCAGTTCCTCAATATTTGTCACCATCCCCTAACACACCCTGAGAAAACAAACAGCAAAGAATGCAGCTTTTCATGCGTTATCGGTCCTCCCAGACAGCTGGCTCCCCCCGCCCCCCGCAATAAATCACTCCAGGTCAATAAGACTTGTGATGATTTCATAGAATTTTCTCTAAACAACAACAAAAATACCCATTAAGTGATATCATGGATTAAACACGGCATATGATCCACTAACGGTTTGACTTTTGTGTAACTGTCATTCACCCCACTTTTGGTTAAGAAAATTTATGCTTGGGGCGCCTGGGTGGCTCAGTGGGTTAAAGCCTCTGCCTTCGGCTCAGGTCATGATCCCAGGGTCCTGGGATCGAGTCACGCATCGGGCTCTCTGCTCAGTGGGGAGCCTGCTTCCTCTTCTCTCTCTCTCTCTGCCTCCCTCTCTGCCTACTTGTGATCTCCGTCTGTCAAATAAATAAATAAAATCTTAAAAAAAAAGAAAAAGAAAAAATTTATGCTTTACAGAAGAATTTAGCGAAAGGTTTGTATTCAGTAGGCATTTAATGGTGTTATAATAATATAATATTGGAGTTATAATAATGAAAATATCCTCAAAATCTAAAAAAAAAAAAAAAAGTAACCAGTTTTAGATACCTTTGAGACAATGACTGCTAGAAAGTTCAGCCTACTTCACTGATAAAAACAGGAGTAGCAAATTTAGTTATTTATATAACTTCCACGTTTTTCTGAACGGGGCACCAGAGTCTCATATTACAAAATGTAAAAGGCATAAAAGGGTACACAGCAGAAAGTTCTCCCTCGACTCCCAGCTTCCCGGGGTCCTTCCCAGAAATGACCAACAGAAGCAGTTTCCAGGGGAGTCCCTAACATGCAGTGGGTCGAATCAAACAGCAGGCAGTCCTCTGTACAAGACCGTATTTAAATGCTCCCCAGCGGCTCTAAGGACATGTAGCTTAGGTTTTTCCCTTCTGGGTTTCTTCTAATTTGAAATGGTACTTTTAGCAGGCAGTGGGTCACCTACCGTAGGGTCCCTTGGCCGACAAAAGCTGAAATCCACATTCTGAGTACCGTAACACATTTCTGTCCCTCTGCCCTGCCCCCAACATTCACACATGCGTGAAAGGTTTCAGCCCCCTAGGATCTGCTCTGATGCGGGGTCTGTGAGTCCTGCAGGGGGAGGTTTTACAGGAGACGATACTCAGCGATTCTTTCGAGACCCTGGAAGTCAAGAGCTCTCGTGCCTAATCCCTCCATCTCTGAAGTGTTCCATGGGAATGCTGGACAATAACGTGTTGTGGCACGATTTTTGTTCATTACACTACATCCCTGCCAGGGCTTCCCAAAGTACTTAGAGTAAGTTCCATACGATTTAGAGTGGCCACAATCATGGGTCTGCACCAGCCACTCAGCCCCGGCCCCCTCCTTGCTACCCCGGAACGTGCCCAGCAGGGACTGTGTTCAGGCCAATTCTGCTCCCGGAGCTTCCCCTGCATTTTTTTTTTTTTTTTAATATAATCTCATCATTCAAGTTTGAGCTCAGAATTCATCTTCTGGGAGAGCCCTCCCAGACCACGAATGCTGAATGTCTGCTTTAGTCAGGCACCCATTTGTTCCTTTTCTGCCCAAGTACTGACTGGCTTTACTTTATCACAGGCACGGCTATTGGTACCATTCTGTTTGTTGATTGACTGATGGATTCTCAGGTTTATTTTCCACATTCCCCCACCGGACTGTGGACTCTAGGTGTGTCTGCCCAGTTCACCATACCATGCCCGGCAGCCAGCCATACAGAAGTCACTCAACAAAGACTTGTTTGTCTCACTCTCAGGGTTGTAAGTTGCGGCCCCACACTGGGTACAGAGATTACTTAAAAATAAAAATCTTAAAAAAAGAAAAAAAGGTGGAATCAGGTTTAAAGAGCACTGTCTGATAGGAAGCACTATGACCACATAGTATGTTTTTCTAAGATGAAAAGTGGTCTCACTATGTCTTCATACCATTACTCACTCTTTGAAAGGATTTGGTGTGTTTGTTTTCCTATTGGTCAATCTGCCTTTGCCCCTAAAATGTAAGCTTCTATGGGGGGAGGGTTTGGGTCTGTCCAGTTTGTCCCTTAGATGTAGCATTTCTAGAAGAGCAGTACCTACCTCATAGGGTTATTTTGAGAAGAAATGAGATAATGCTCGTGAAATGCTTTCAATGGTGTGTGGAACACGTGATGCATTTGATAAAATCAGTGATAATTATTAATTTTACCATCATGTGAACTCAGATTTCTGATGCTTTAACTTCTATTAGAGGGAATTTAAGGCATCTGTGGTTCAATGTTTGAAGTCCCTGCTCCTATTTTCATGGTAGACATTTATGGCATCAGGAGTTTACCAAGTGGCAACCAGTGCTTCAAATCAATAGATTTGGGGTGCCCTGGCTAGCTTTGTCAGTGGAGCAGGTGACTCTTGAGCTCGGGATCCTGTGAGCGTGCCCCATGGCAGGCTCCCTGCTCAGCCTGGAGTCTGCTTCTCCCTGTCCCTCTGTCCTATCCCTCTCTCTCTAATAAATAAATAAAATCTTAAAAAAAAAAAAAAAAGAACCTGTATGTAGTCATAAAAAATGTTTTACCTTAAAGAAACTCCAGGGGTACCTGGGTGGCTCAGTGGGTTGAGCCTCTGCCTTCAGCTCGGGTCATGATCTCGGAATCCTGGGATCGAGCCCCGCATCAAGCTCTCTGCTCAGCAGGGAGCCTGCTTCCCCCTCTTTCTCTGCCTGCCTCTCTGCCTACTTGTGATCTCTCTCTCTGTGTCAAATAAATAAATAAAATCTTTAAAAAAAAAAAAAAAACTTCCAAAAGTCTATGTTAAGTGAGACCCCATTTTTATTTTCCACTAGGAAACTCATAATATATTGGTTGAGAACTATCTAGTCCAGTTCCATCATCAACATGTTTAATAAATAGGAGAGAAAGAATAATAGCAAAATAAAGCAAAGTGTTAATAGCTGGAGAGGGGAGAAGCAAGAGGTGAATGGGGCTCTCTGCTTCAAGAAAATTTATTTTCATCCAACTTGGGTATACAGTTTTAGGAATCTAAGATTTAAAGCTGGACATGAGCGAGAATTACCATTTTCAGCATTGTCCTATAACATGTGAGTATTCAGTATCTTCTCGAAATTGTGTCCAGGAAAGGAAACAGAGGTGATTCTCTTGGGTACTCAGACCTAGAAGGTCTGTGCAGTTGGCTATATTGTATATCGTAATCATCCATAAATGAGCATATTACCACTTTGTCGTTGTCGCCCCTGGAAAGGCGTCCCTATCATTTCCATCAGGCAGCAGTTATGCTGACTCCAGGAAGGATTTGAAAATTAAGTCTAGAACATATATATGGACGTCCATGCGTAGAAATAAAGGCCTGTGATTGTTGATAACAAACTGACAGCAACAGCTACCTCTTTGAGAGATGGGAAATTGAGTTTAGCAATGGTAGCCAAGAACTTTCAGCTTTATCTCTGAAGTATGGACGTTCTTACAAGTTAGATTCATGCACTGCTTGCATCGTTAAAATGTGATTTTGAAAGTATAAGACAATCATGCTAAAAGCATAAAAAGTAATAGAAGCAGCAGTAGTCCCTGGGAAAAAAAAATTCAACCAAGCACACTGGTTTAATATTGCTACGTTTATATTTGTTGTACAGTAACGCACAGTCATCTGCGTGTCTTTTGCCTTCAGGGAAGTTATGATATTTTAGAATTGAAATTTGGGTGCATGATAATTTTTTAATTTCCCCGTGCCCTGAAAGCCCTATTCATACCTTGCTCCTTCTGAACCACCTCCCCTTCCAAAAAACAGTCCCACTTTTGACAAGACCACGGGCCCCAGGGCCATCAGAATGAGCCAGCCAAGCTGCTTAGGCCCCTGGATCCGCTGCTGAATCCAACTCGGGGCACTCTCCGCTTGTCACTTGATTCTGCAAAAACCATCTTATCAGATCAACAATGATTTCTGCCAAAAAGAAAAAAAAAAAAAAGGAAACCCCCCCACCTCCCCTCCCAAAGCAGGGTGTCAGGCCCTGCGTGCGTAGATCGTAGATCCGAAAGCTCTGGGGCCGTGACCGGCAGGGGAGTCATGGTGCGTCTGAAGGGATAAGAGGCGATAAAACTATCAAAGGGGGCCTTGACACATGGGATGCTACGCAGGCCTGTCTCCCCAGAGCATCTCTGGCCTGACTGACAGGGGATTAATCCACGGGAGGCCGGTAAACAATGGCTGAAGGGGGCTTGAGGCCCAGCACCTGGATGCGGGGCTGGATGCCGTCTGGGAGGCCGCGCCCCACTGTGAGGGGACACAGGCCCTCCTGACACACTCCCTAAGTACCCCTTCCACTGCTCTCGCGGGGCCTCCGGCCTGCCACCCTTTCTCTTGGATAAACATGTTTGAAAAATAGGTCGGGGGGGGGGGGTTTTTGTTTTGTTTTTGTTCCGTGCTTGGGGCCCAGGGGAGCAGAAGATGTTAGAAATTCAACAGTCGCCCGCTGTGAGTTCTTGACAGAGAAGGGTTTGGGATGACAACCCGGCACAGCGGGTAGACTGGGATCCAGATTCAAGCAGGTCAGGAGGGAAGCAGGCACGTCTGAGATGATGAGGGCTGCTGGAACTCGGGGGGGGGGTGCCAGGGAATCGGGGTTCCTCTTGGGAGAAGTGATGATGGCGTTGTGTGGTTTTTAACTTAAAAAAAGGATGGGTTTTTTTTTATACATGAGCACCGAAGGGGGTGACAGTGACAGGAGGCCCAAGACATGCTTTTTTTTTTTTTTTTAAGATTTTATTTATTTATTTATTTATTTGACAGAGAGAGAGAGAGAGAGAGATCACAAGTAGGCAGAGAGGCAGGCAGAGAGATGGGGGGGAAGCAGGGGGCCCGATCCCAGGACCCTGGGATCATGACCTGAGCTGAAGGCAGAGGCTTTAACCCACTGAGCTGCCCGGGCGCCCCCTAAGACATGATTTAAATTCTTCGGAGGTGGAGGGGCCTAACTGAACCAAGCATGAACAAAATGTTAATAACGATTGAATTGGGGTAACCTGTTACTCTACTACTGGGTATATTTGAACATTCTACCCAAATAAATAACAATAACAATAAAAAATAATAATAAGGTTTTAAAGTGTTCCAAAGAGTGGCAGGGTGGTGTGAATATTTACCGAGTCTGTGTCAGCTGGAATGGATACGCCCACTGATCGTGAACACATCCTTACCTGCATCGGTGAGGTGGAGAAACCCTTCTGAAAGCAACGGCTGGTACCACTGGTGACAGGCCGAAACTGAGTAAACGAAGACAGTTTTATCTCCTGAGCTACGCTGCCTCATCTGTGACACCAGCTCCCTCTTACTGAGTGCTTTTACTCTGCATCCGCGATCCCATTTAATCCTCATGTGGCTCAGAGAGGTTAAGTAATTTTCCCGAGGTCACCCAGCTCCTCGGTGGTAGGCCCAGAGTTGAAACTCAAGGCAATCGAGTTTTAGATTCTGGGCCCGGCTTGGGACCCACTTTCTGACAAGAGAGAGGTGACGGGAAAAAGGAAACTCACAAGCCTTGCTACCCCATCCTTATTTGGAAGTAAAATGATTAAGTAGTTACTTATTTAGCTCCACAGGACCATTAGATTTTTTCTAAACTCACTCAGTGAAATCATATTTGGTTCATCATGGATTTTTTTTTTTTTTTAGGCCCTGAGCATCCTACGTCTTGCCTCACCGAATCCTCAACAACCCCTTGAGGTGAACCTCACTCCCATTTCACAAATGAGGAATGAGAGACACAAAAAGTGAGTATTTGCCCAAAGCCTCGTAACAAGAAAGTGGCAGATCCACACACTGCATTGACTTATCGTTTATCCTGGTTACTGAGTTTCTGAGGCCCCTTAAACTTTCTGCCTCACCTTAGTCCGAGGCCTGCTTTCTTGGTAGCTCATGACATAGTTTAAAGGTTTTTTAAAAAAAGAAATCAGGGGGTGCCTAGGTGCCTCGGTCAGCTGAGCACCCAACGCTTGGTTTTGGCTCGAGTTGTGATCTTGAGGTCCTGAGGTGGAGCCCCCATATCTGGCTCTGTGCTCAGCAGGGAGTCTGCTTGTCCCTCTCCCTCCCCCGCTGGTTCTCCCCTCAAATAAATAAGTAAATAGAATCTTTCAAAAATATATATTTTTAAGAAAAGAAATTAAATAGCTGGGCTGGGGCTTTAGTCCTCATTACTGTGCCTTTCTCCGGGTCAGAGACCACCCCTCATTCATCTTTATGCCCCCAGCTGTTAGCACATAGGAAGGCCTAAGCCTAAGATTTTTGCTAAGGCAAAAATCTCAAATAATCGGGGCGTTTCCTTTTGGTCAGAAATTCTGGGAAGGAATGATGACAGTCAAAAAAAAAAAAGACAATGATGAATGCAAACCAAGAAGGAGGTCATCGATTATGTAGCTGCTACAACTCATTAGGGGAAAAGACTGTCATTTGCACACGAAAAGCGCCAGAAAATACTATTTCTGAACAGGTCTTCCAAATAGGAAAGGAAGCCCTGGTGGAAATTCCGCCCACAAATTATACTCCTTGTCCGTTATTGCAGTTGGATGTAGAAAAATGCTGGCCTACAGTTTTGAAGGAAAAACTGGCAGAAACAATGGAAGAAAAGCACATCATCAATAATAATTTTAACAACAATAGTGATAGATTACCCCCTTTAGAAATCAGAGGAATCCCAGGCCGGAACAAGAGAACACTGCATGGGATGGGGAGCCGGCATGAAATTTTTTCAACTAGGGGTCAAAAGGATTGTATCTAACAACAAGCATAATCATAGTTCACGGTACAATTCATGACACGTACAAGACACCGAACTAAACCCTTGCTATGCATTAACTCACTCGATCCTGTGAGGTCAGTAGTACCCCCATTTCATGAATTCACATTTGCCCAAAAGCCTCATCGTAGCTAGAAAGAGGCCCAGCAGAGGGTTGAACCAAAACACACCGTGAGGCCCCTTCACAACCATTTAAATCAGGGAAAGAAAACAAATCAGTTGTTTAATTTTTGTAAAGATGCCCCAGATTCCTGATTGTTTGATTGGAGCTCGTGCCCTTCTGTTGGCTTCTGCTGAAACTTTTAGCATCAGAATCTTCCAGGCTGATCCAAAGTGAAGATAAGTTTCAAGGGCAGGTTGTTCTGGGAAAAGTATGGCGGGCACTTCAGAAAGGAGCTTTCCAGACTTTTCTCAGCTCCTTGTGGGTCTTCTGATTCTTCCCAGAAGATAATTAGACATTTTCCTCCTGACCCGAAACCAGACTGTCAAGTAAAATAATAAAGGGAAATCAGTTGCCTGTAGGTGTGGTTCTGACTTGTGGCCCGTGGGACACAATCCAGCATGTGGCTCCAGAGAACATTTTGGGGGACGGTTTCAGAAGGGAACTTCCTTAGATCAGTATCAAAACTGAAGGGTAAGGGACAAGCACGGGCCATCCCTTAACAGAACTCAGACACCAAAGAGGAGAAAAACAGCTGAAGGGTTGTTAATTTCTCTAGTAGATGGCAGACACCGAAATTGCATAATCTCTCCCACAAAACGGTACGAAGCTGTGTACCGACAACCAAACATCGTTGTTCCCAGGGGCCCCTTTGCTTCACATTTTTAACATCTCCGAGATTAGACCTGCGTCTCAGAATCGAAGTCACGTCATCCGTGAACTCGTTGAAGTTTTTCTTTTTTTCTTTCGTAGCAGCACATAAAATAATCATGAAACCTACAGCCTAGGGTGTCTTGGAGTCATTGAAATTGTGTCAGAAAATCAGTCATGTCAGGTCATGATCCCAGGATCCTGGGATCGAGCCCCGCACTGGGCTCTCTGCTTGGCGGGGAGCCTGCTTCCCCCTCTCTCTCTGCCTGCCTCTCTGCCTGCTTGTCATCTCTGTGTGTCAAATAAATAAATTAAAAAAAAAAAAAACCTTAAAAAAAAAAAAAAAGAAAATCAGTCATGTGTGCGGCCCTCCCCAAAAATCCCAGTCTCTCTGCGCGAAAATCCACGTTAGGAGATTAAACTTTACGTCCGGACTTTGGCTCCTCACGGTGAAAAGCCAAGGTTATGGAGCCAAAAACGTATAAAAAAACTGGAGTCACGAAATAGATGTGTGGATGACAGCCCCCAGTGGCTTCCCCAAGAAGTCAGCCCGATGGGTTCGTTCACCGCCCTGGACTCCCACCATCCACAGTTTTCCATCTGTTGAATTATGATTGGGATCAGGACACGGAGGTGGCTCAGGGCCTCGTAGTGGCTCGCAAAAGTTTGGTCTCTGTTTGGCTCCGGGAGGGGGGTCCACAATGGCACGCACGAATCTGGTGGATCGGGAAAGAGAGCCCCTTGAACTCCGCCTGGAGGGAACAAAGCGTTTCCAAGACGCAACCGAGTAGCAGATGTTGAGTTATCTGAAGGGTCAGAATGCCAATTAGATATTGAACATGGCAGGAGGAGGGTGGGGTTTCCAAAACAAATGAACAATGAATAGGAACCGTCCCAGAGTTGAGGCTTAGGTCCCGCTGTTCTTTTGTACAATGATTTGTGGCAAATTTGTTTTGTCACTGAGGCATAGTTCCCCCCGGGTCTTAAAGTGATTTCGTAATCACCAACAGAATTTTTTTTTCCCCCTTTAAATGTCCTTTTCCTCATCAAAACTGGATATCGGTGTATACCCTTAAGAAATAAAGAAAATAAATTTGAACGGCCGCACGTATTTTTATCTACGTGGGAGATGTGCAAAGGCGAGTTATCCTATGTGGGAAAATAGGCAGAAGGAGTGAAAAGGAAGGGAATGATTCCATTAAAGAAATTTCTTTGGATGGAAATCTGAAAGAATTCTGGTCTTTTTTTCACTTTAAAAGAATAAGATAAATGCTTATCCGTTGGTCCAGCAACAAAACAGATTTTTGCTCCTTTTCCATCTTAGGGGATAAGGGTCTAATTTTAAACCTAAAAAGCCTAAAGAAAGAAAGATGTGGGAAGCCTGAGATAGGAAATGCTTCCATAGTTAATTACGTATTTATATTGGTGTTACCATCATAAATCATTCTTAGAGAAACAAAACCAAGTAATAGCACAACAATGGTGTTCTGTTTAAATAGTTTCATTTGGTGCCTGAAATACTTCTGGGTATTTTTTTCCCTTGAAGCCACCCACATTTAGTAAAATTATATCACTGAGTGGAGCCGACCCTGCTCTCTATCTCCCTTCTGACTCCTGGTGAGTACTGGACCGTGGCATACCCAAGGCAAACGGGCAAAAAAAGGAAATTAGGATTGCATTGATTTAAATCAGCCTGTGCTGTGACCAAATTATTTAGTTCTCTCTTGACCTTTGGAGGTCAGATTTGACTATTTATGCTATCTGCTAATGCTTTACTATTTTTCAGTGCTCTGCCTGTTAACAATTCTGACCCACAGCCTTTCTGGCCTGAAGGGTCGTTCTATTAAACAATCGCTAATTACTCCCTGAAACATATGCCCCGTTTTAAAATGTCATTTGAATAAAAGCCCAGCCCAAACCCCCTACATTTGGTTCACGAATGAAAACAAAATATAAGCGTTTGAATATTTCTGAGAAGCCAAACGTTGTCGTGGTTGAGCAAATGGAAGATGATCTACCTTACTCTAATTCTTAATTTAGAAATTGCTTAGAATAAAGACTGTTTCTAAAAATGGATAGCCCAGGCAGTGGATATGCGCCTCTAATCACCCCATCAAGGATGCTTTAACATTCCTGCACTGAATGTTTTTATCCTTGCTAAGGATCTTAAATGCAAGAACATTATGTAAATTTTTACTCTCTTCCTTCCTTCGCTCCCCAAATATGATTATCAATTATGTGCCAGACAACATGGTAAGTGCTGGGACGGAGGAGTGAACAAGACAGCCAGTAGAGCCAGAAGTCTCTGAAAATTAGCCTTTTTGTTATCTGCCTGGAAAATGCTACGTTTGTTAAGAGAGCAAATAAAGACAAACAGATGTTCCCACCTCGATGTTTCCCAGGAATATGAAGTTATGGGTCAGGAGCTATGGTTTGCTTTCCAAAAGTTCTCTCATCATTGTCTTTGAGACATAGAAAACAAACAAACAAACAAACAAAAACTCTGTTACTTGAGGCACCTGGCTGAGTCCGTAGAGCATGTGAGTCTTGATCTCGGGACTGTGAGTTCGAGCCCCACATTGGGTGTAGAGATTAAAATCTTAGGGAAAAACTGACATGAGGAAGTTGAGAGGCAACGTGGGGGGTTTGGGCGGTTGGAAAGGAATAAATGAAACAAGATGGGATCGGGAGGGAGAAAAACCATAAGAGACTCTAAACCTCACAAAACAAACTGAGGGTTGGAGGGGTCGGGTTATGGACATTGGGGAGGGTATGGGCGATGGTGAGTGCTGTGAAGTGTAAATCTCGTGATTCACAGACCTGTACCCCTGGAGCTAATAATACATTGTATGTTAATAAAAAAATAAATTAAAAAAAAATCTTAAGGAAAAAAGCCTTTGGTACTGTCTGCAAAATAAAAAATAGTAACTTATTTTAGGTCAAAATAGCCAGAGACAAAGAGCACGTTAAAATAATACTTTAACTAAAATTGTTATATTTACTATTATTCAGCTGAACAGTACAATTGAAATGCCACACAGGAACGTCAAGGGATTTGGCTGAGGCGCTGGTGTCAATCGACGCTCGGCTGCCTTCAGACCTCGGAACCGGGTTGTGCCAACATAATCTAACAAAATCTCTCGTGATGACGCTCTGGTACGTAAACAAGTGAAATATGACAGGAAAGTGGGCACCCCATCCACTTCCTGATTTCCTGAGCTCCACATTCTTACACATAAACCTCTAATTCATTTCAGAATGCAAAGGTCACCACAAAAAAAATCTGAGGCTAAATATACCCTTTTGTCCGGCAGAAGGATAACAGAGATTTTCTTTTTTTCACCAAAATGTTTCCACAACCAGGTGTTTCCCATGTTGGCCTATAGCCACATTAGGAGTGTGTCTGCAGACCTAGCAATTAGCATTAAACACTTGAAAAAAAAAAAAACTATTTGGAATAATGTTAGATTTATGGAAAAGTTGCAAAGTTGATGCAAAGAGTGCCTGTCGGCCCACTGCCCCTGTCGGTCCCATCTTGCTGACCCACGGACGTCCATCAAAACTAAGAAATTAGGGGCACCTGGTGATGGAGCACGTGACTCTTGATCTCGGGGTTGTGAATTCAAGCCCCACATTAGGTACAGAGATTACTTTAAAAAAAAATAAACAGGGGCGCCTGGGTGGCTCAGTGGGTTAAAGCCTCTGCCTTGAGTTCAGGTCATGATCCCAGGGTCCTGGGATCGAGCCCCGCATCGGGCTCTCTGCTCAGCGGGGAGCCTGCTTCCTCCTCTCGCTCTCTCTGCCTGCCTCTCTGCCTACTTGTGATCTCTGTCTGTCAAATGAATAAATAAAATCATTTAAAAAAATAATAAAAAATAAAGAAAGAAATTAACATTGGTGCCATACCATTAACTAAACAGACATTATGGGTTTCCCCAGTTTTCTCACTGATGCACCTGCCCACAATCCAATATTACATTTAGGCATTATAAACTCGTAAATTTAAGTATTTCTGTGACTTACCACTCAAAATAATTTATTTGGGGGGTGCCTGAGTGCTTCAGTCGGTAAGCGTCTGACTCATGATCTCAGCTCAGGTCTTGATCTCAGGGTCATGAGTTCAAGCCCCATGTGGGGCTCCACACTGGGTGTGGTGCCTACTTAAAAAAAATAATTATTATTGCTATTATTATTATTATTTATTTATTTGGAAGTTAACAAATGATTCATTTTAAGAGGTATTTTCAGAGTAAAAGGAGTCTGGATTTAGCTTAATCGGTCAGACAGAGATGGCAAAAGAACTCCCACGTTAGACGTTTATATTTAAGCACGATACAGGTTTTCTCAGTTGTGAAATTCTCTTTCTCCAAGTAATAAAATATACAGTTGTCAAATTTTAAAAGGAAAAGGCAAGAAAAAGAGATACCCTTGGGGAGGAAAACCACACCAGTTTTCACCCATCCCATTCGCAACGATTACGACCACTGGTCCTATTTTTGGTCAGGTTTCTTAGTCTGTCCGTAAGTCAGTTTCCCTCTCTGCAGAATGGGGATCACGGCTGCTCTGATCCCACGGAGAGGCAGGAGAGCAGGGTGGCTAAGAGTGTGGACTCTGGAACTGGACTTTCTGGCTCAGTCTGGGCTGTGCCACCTTCTGGCTCTCTGACCTTGGAGAAATTACTGGACTTAGCATCTGGTTCCTCAGTTTCTCATCTGTAAATTGGGCATAACAAGGTACCTGCGCTGGAGAGCTGTTACAAGGACCAATGATCTGATATGTATAAAACAGAACACTGTTTAGCATATAATAAGTCCTATAAAAATATTTACTATTACTATTGGGGATTTTTCTGAGGAATAACTCAGTGAACACATGGAAAGGTCTTAAAACATTGTGTCAGATTAATGTAAGCTTGGGGTGGTGCCTGGGTGGCTCAGTGGGTTAAGCGTCTGCCTTCGGCTCAGGTCATGGTCCCAGGGTCCTGGGATCGAGCCCCGCATCGGGCTCTCTGCTCACCAGGGAGCCTGCTTCCTCCTCTCTCTCTGCCTGCGTCTCTGCCTACTTGGGATTTCTCTCTGTCAAATAAATAAATAAAAATCTTTTTTAAAAAAATAACGTAAGCTCTAACTAGTGTTGATGAGGGAACAGGGATAAGGGAAAAGCAACTCTGGTGACAAGTTTAAATTTGGTCACAATTCCACTTCTGGGAATCTACCAAGGACGTTGAAGGATAGACATGATAAATGCATTGTTCTTTCATTCACTTATCTATTTGTTGATTATAATAAATACTTATTGAGTGTCTTGTTGCCAGGCTCTGCTCTAGGGGCTGGGACACAGTGTCATGAAAGACACACCTTTTCTGCCAACATGAAGCCAACATTCTAGGAAGGACTCAACCATGTGCCCCCAGATGTCAGAGACGAGGGCTTAAAAAAAAGGCCAGGCAGGTAAGGAATAGAGGTGGAAGAGGGATCTAGAGAAAAATCAAGGGATACTCAGATCTTAATACAGGAAGGATACAGACCCCTGCATACCTGGAGGAAGAAGGTTCTGGAAACAGAGAACAGCAAGCACAAAGGCTTGTGGTTTGGAGCCCAACACAGGTGAAAGATATGCAGAAAAATATAGAGGGCTCCTATTTTTTGACAAGGGGAAAATGGAAATTAGCAGATGAGGCACTGAGGAACAGATGTCCTTGGGCGGTTAATCATGTTTACCCCAGCGCAAAGGACTGAAGAGAAAATCTTTCCGTTTTTCTTTATGAACAGGTATCTTTCTCTGTTTTTCCAATGAGCACGTATTATTTGTAATTTAGATGGAACAAACAAATGTTAAGAGTTCTGGAAGAATGAGAGTCTTTTCCTGAAAGAGTCTAGAACAGGATCTGGTAACAGTCACACAATAGACATTGAGGGCTGAATAATTCCAGATGGGGCCTGCCCTGGGGGAGGTTCACAGCATCCTTGCCTTCTATCTTCTAGATTCCAGCAGCACTGGCCAAGCTGTGACAACTGAAAATGTCCGCACACAGCGCCCGCCAGATGTCCTCTGAGGGTCCAAATGGCCACACAACCCCCCAGGCACCACCACGTTGGAGACCCACCGGTTTAGGGGAAACTTGGGCTCTGGAAGCAGCCTGCCCGGGTTCAAACCCCAGTCCTGTCCCTTGCAAGCTGGGAAGCCTGTTACTTATCCCGTTGTGCCTCAGTTTCCTTATCTGTAAAACAGACATCCTCATACTGTCTTGTGGGGAGTCTGTGAGGACGAAAGGGGCATGCACCTAGGACAGGTGTGGCACACGAGAGTACTGCGTGAGTGTGGTCACTGATGTGCATAGTGTCCCCCACCCCCCTGAGACACCTTCAGCAGGAGAGCCCCAGGCCAGCCTCACGTGCTCCCACTCTACCCGCCACCATCCGACCATCCGACCATCCGGGGGTTTTGGCCTGGGAGCGGGGCTCTGGGCCTGTGAAACAAGGAGAGGAAATGAGTGGCTCAAACTCATTGTTCAACCTGGGGAAACGCCCAGGTTAAGTGCTTCCTGTACCTTTTGTTTAAGGGGGAAAGTGAGCTGCGCTTTAACTCCCAGTGGACTGTGTCCCTGCGGGGATGGTTTTCTTCCCAGAAGCGGTTCCAAACCCGCCTGCGTGTGTCTTTTTCCAGAGTGGGTCGACCAAGAAATCGTGTTAGCCACCCTTCCTCCTCTCCCCACCTCTCTCTCTCTCTCTGTCTCTCTCTCTCTCTCTCTCACACACACACACACACACACACACACACACACTAGCTTATTTTCCCCAAAGCAAACCGCATTCCTCTAGAGGACCCACTCAGCCCCTGCCCCAATCTGGTCCGCATTTCACTTTGGTGGAAATTAGAAGCCATGCCACAATGCTTGAATTTGGAATGCCCTCCGTTTCCTTCGTTTTTTTTTTTCCCGATAAACATGGTTTTTGTTTTTTAACATTTCAACTCTCCTCATCAATGCTTTCCTTAATTATAAATATATATTTCAATATACACTTATATACATTTTAGGTATCATTTGTATGTATACACTATATGTTTAGTTGTAGATATGTTACTCATAAACATTTATTTATATTAATAACATTTTATATTGATGTACTTAAGTATATAATATATTCCATGTTGTGTATCATGGATGTGTGGATAGAAATATGTACATTCTGTGTAGTAAAAGCAGTGGTTCTCAACAGCGGCAGTTTTTGCCTCCTCCCCCTAACCCTCCTGGACATTCGTCAATATCTGGAGGTTTTTTTAATTTTTATTTATTATTATTATTTTTAAAGATTTTATTTATTTATTTGACAGACAGAGATCACAGGTAGGCAGAGAGGCAGCCAGGGAGTGAGGAAGGGAAGCAGGCTCCCTGCTGAGCAGAGAGCCTGATGTGGGGCTTGATCCCAGGACCCTGAGATCATGACCTGAGCCGAAGGGAGAGGCTTTAACCCACTGAGCCACCCAAGTGCCCCTATTTATTATTATTACTTTTAAAAGATTTTATTTGTTTATGACAGAGAGAGAGTGAGAGAGGGAACCAACCACGGGGGAGCGGGAGAGGGAGAAGCAGGCTTCCCACTGAGCAGGGAGCCCAACATGGGGCTCAATCCCACAATGCCGGGATCATGACCCAAGCCAAAGGCAGATGCTCAACAAGAGAGCCACCCAGGCGCCCCTCTGGAGCTTGTTTGTTTTTTTTTTTTTTTTTGAAGGATTTTATTTTTTAAGTAACCTTTCCACCCAACATGGAGCTCAAACTCACAACCCCAAGATCAAGAGCCAGCCAGGCACCTTTTCTGGGGATATTTTAGATTGTCGTGACCTAGAGTCCTGCTGCCAGTGTCTAGTGGGTAGAGACCAGAGATGCTACTAACCATCCTACAGTGCACAGCACAAGTCCCCAGCACAGACAGTTCTCTGGCCCAAAACGTCAATACTCCCCAGATTGTGAAATCCTGATTTAGACATATGAATTAAACCAATACACAACATCTGCTACGTGCTGACAATTTTACATACATCACGTCTTTTTCATCCTTTTTGCAACCCTTTTATCATTCCCATTTTGCAGATGAAGAAACTAAGGCAGAGTTACAGATCTTGCCCAAGCCCATACAGCTGATAAAAGGCAGAAAGCCAGGATCAGGACCCAGCCTGTCTAAACCCAGGAGCCAGAGTCTTACCTACTGTACCATGAGGCCGCGGAAAGCTACCCTGCGTAAACTGTCAGGCAGAAAAGGGCTGGCTCGGTTGGTAGAGCATGAGACTCTTCATCTCGGAGTCATGAGTTCAAGTCCCATGATGGGAACAGAGCTTACTTTTAAAAGCAGGGGGCACATTCAGGGCACCTGGGTGGCTCAGTTGGTTAAACATCTGCCTTTGGCGTAGGTCATGATCCCAGGGTCCTGGATTCAAGGCCCATGTCTGGCTCCCTGCTCAGCAGCGAGTCTGCTTCTCCCTCTGCCCCACCCCCCACTTATGCTCGCAGGCTCTCTATCTCTCCCCCAAATAAATAAATAAACAAATCTCGAGGTACCTGGGTGGCTCAGTCGTTAAGTGTCTGCCTTCCGCTCAGGTCATGATCCTGGAGTCTCGGATCAAGCCCCACATTGGGCTCTTTGCTCAGCGGGAAGCCTGCTTCTCCCTCTCCCACTCGCCCTACTTGTGTTCCCTCTCTCACTGTCTCTCTCTCTCTCTTTCTCTCTTTCAAATAAATTAATTAATTAAATCTTTTAAAATAAATAAGTAAAATATTTTTAAAAGGGGAGGCAAATATGACACACACATGCACGTACACACACCCCCGTGGTCTCCCATGGTAACATCTCACTGATATTTCCTCCATAGCTACTTACTATATCCTACAGTTTTATACCACCTTGTGCGGTTATTTGATTACCGGCTTTCGCCCTCACCCTATTGTTGCCTTCTTGAAAGCTACTTCTGTGCCCATTTCTTCCCCTCTGCTGAATTCTCACGTTAGCTAGAGCCCAGCATGTAAAGAGCCATCAATAACTATTTGCCAGGGGGATGGTTGGAGTGAGATTATGGGAAACCTTTCCTTCCTGTGGGATGGACACAATAATGCTTGAATTGGCTTATCAAATGCATTCCTTTTGAGGTCAGAAGCAAACAATATCTATGTTTCTACACACAAACTGTAGTCCATCCATCCAATGAAATATGGTGCAGCCTATGAAAATAAGGTTGTAGGTAAAGATTTAATGCATGGAATGCATATGATCGCACTGCCAGGGAGAGAGGGCTGGACAAGCGGTGGGAGGGGAGAGTTGTGTGGCTCTGCTTGTGTGTCGTTGTGGGCAGATGTAGAGAAAACAAGCTAAGAAATATGATTTCTTCTGGGGAAGTGGGACTACAGGTAATTTTTGCTGTCCTTTTTCTCTCTTTTTTTTTTTTTCGTTATTTTTTCTGGATTTGCTGCAGTGAGCATGTAATTAATTTTGTACTACAGTCAATTTTGTAAGATGACACACGCTCCGGAGAAGCATCACACTATGCAAAATTACACAATTAACACCATGGGGCTTATAGAAGAACTTCATCGGTGACACAGTAAAAAAAGATAGGAACCTAATATAAAGATGGATGCACAGTTTTACATCAAATTGGTAAAAAGTATATAAACATTACAAAAATAGCCCTTTACCTTGGAAAAAAACCCTCAGGTTTGTTTGTGGACGTGGGTGTTAGCTGGGAGCTGTTGTAAAGTGTGAAGGAGGCTCGCCTGATTTTGGACAAAAGAGGTGACAGTGGCGTGGACGGGTGTGGACAGTGACACACGCAGTGAATGGAAGGAGTGCGTGGGTGTTTGGATGTGCGCGTGCGCATTTTGCGTATCCCCCGCCCCCGCGTCTTTCCCCTGGGTGCGCTTTTGGGTGTTCACGTTGTGTTGTTGCTTGTGGACGAAATTACACCTAAGCCAATGCGAGGTGCGTGTTAGGCTTGAATCACATCCTCATAGATCGGTCGCATTGGAACAAATTTGTGTTTTTAAAACAAGTGCTAGAGGGGCGCCTGGGTGGCTCCGTGCGTTGAAGCCTCTGACTTCGGCTCAGGTCATGCTCCCGGGGTCCTGGGATGGAGCCCCTCATCAGGCTCTCTGCTCAATGGGAACCTGCTTCCCCCACTCCCCTGCCTGCCTCTCTGCCTACTTGTGATCTCTGTCTGTCAAGTAAATAAATAAAATCTTAAAAAAAAAAAAAAAAGAGCGTAGGCTCTCTCTGGGGCTCATGGCTGGCTCACTCGGTAGGTAGTGCATGCCACGCTTGATCTCAGGGTCCTGAGTTCCAGCCCCACATTGGGTGCGGCAATTACTTAAAAATAAAATCTTAAAGGAAGGAAAAAAGATGTGGGCTCTCCATATGCCTGGGGTCCAGCCCCAGCTTCACCACTTGCCAGCTGTGTGACTTGAGCAAGACACTTTACTTCTGTTTTCTCAGCCATAAAATAAAGGATAATCCAGGGCCCCTGGGTGGCTCAGTCTATTAAGCATCTGCCTTCAGCTCAGGTCATGATCTCAGATCCTGGGATCCAGCCCAGTGTCAGTGTAGGGCTCTCTGCTTGGTGGGGAGTCTGCTTCTCCCTCTCCCGCTGCCCCTCCCCATGCTTCTCTCTCTCTCTCTCTCTCTCAAATAAATAAAAATCTTTAAAAAGAAATAGAGGATAATCGTTGAGTTGTGCAGATGCCACAGGTAACCCACATGCAGGATCAGATCAGGTGAGTACTGAGTGCCTAATAAATGTCGGCGAATGAAATGATAATTGCCACTCACGGTGACCCAATATTGCTCGTAAGTACAATTTTCTGATCAGGAATAAAATCTAAACTAGCCGGATGCCATTATGTCTCAATTTTTCATACACACGAGCAGAAAATAGATGCAGTCAGGGTTCTCCAAACTTCAGATCATGCCCCCAGCAGCGAGGACATTTTTACCCTACTCCCCCAATATGGGATGCTTACTTAAGTTACAGCCTCTGCATAAGTTAGAGCTCCGCCCCTCCCCACACTGTAATAACCTCTCATGGAGCTCGGAGTAAGAGCCCAGGGGCTTAGGGCAGCCCCAGGAGCCTGCTCGAGATGAGCTAGCTTCCGGCGACTTCCCTGACTTCTCCTCCAAATCCATACGGCAAAGCCCCCCCGCCCCTCCCCCAACTCCGGCTTCCCTGCTTCTTTGCACACTTCAGTCGTGCTCTTGCCTGTGGCCCTTGGGGCTCGCCCCTTCCTCTGCCCCGGGAGGCTCTTGCCCCAGATCTCTGCAAGGCTTATTCACCTCCTTCAAATCCGCGCAGAGATGTGACCTTGCCAGTGAGGCCCCGCCCTGACCACCGATGTGAAATTGCACCCCCCCCCCACCCCGCCCCACAACTCTCGTCTCATTCCTCTTTCCTGCTTAAACATTTATACCTTCTCATACACGGTGTAAGTTAACACCCACATTTAGTATTTATCGTCTTTGCTCCCTGCTAAGAGGTAAGCTCCACGAGGCCAGGGAGTTGACCCCGTCACCAATGTAGCTCCGCCCACAGGGCGGGGCCTGGCGCATAGCAGGTGCTCAGTGAATGTTCCCGGCATTAAAACACTGAATGAGTTCCCGAATGAAAACCAAGTGTTTCCTTTATCCACATACAGCTATAGGTTACATCCAGAAAGACAGCTTTGTTTTGGTAGAAACTTCTAGTCGTGCTTCAAGATCCGTCTCTCTTTCTTCCACCCAGAGGAAAAAAAGACTGTGTTTCCTAGCCTGCTTTGTCGTTGAGGTAAAGGCATGGGACTAAGTTCTGGCCAACAGGATGGAGACAGAAGTGTCAAGATTCAGAGGGGTCGCTCTCCTCTGTCTAAGTCCCTTGCTGCCCGGAACTTGGCTGCTGCCAATCAGGCAGTGCGGTCAGCAGAACACAGAGGCAAAGACAGGATGGTTGGGTCCAAGGACTTCATCGCAGCCGGAGACCACCTACCTAGCTTTTAATGGAAAGAAAATAAACTTCTCTCTTGTCCGAGGCACTGATTTTACGGTTTTCTGTATCCTCCTCAGCTGCAAGTACATAACACACCTTCTTAAACTTGGAGTAAAAAATAAGTTAGGTTTCTGTTAAACTTCACTGTGCAATTTGGCAAGCTTTCCCCAAAACCCCATCCAGCATAGCAAGTCCCCGCAAGCTGCCTTCGGTCGCTGAGCCTCCAATTTCTAATATTCCCAGAATCTGAGTCATGCATACTCCCTGTGTTGTTACACATAATATATTATTGTGACTTTAATCAAGGACATGTTTTTTTCACTTGATATATTAGTGACCTTCCTTCTGGATCATCAGAAACAGCCAAGAATGTTATCGAGTATTGCAACACGTTATCTGTTCTTTCCTCTGGGGACCCGTATAAAATCAGAAGCTAGATCTACAGAGATACTGGCCCTTGCTTTCATTCGTTTCTGCATTTCTTTTCAAAAGGAATCCGTCTCCAAAGGCAGAGGAAGGAAATAAATACTATTGGCTGGGGTTTGCTACTGAAGCGATATAATTTACATAACAGCAAAATTACAACCTAGAATCCTAAGTAGCAATTATAATGTAAAAGAAAAAGACAAAATTTTACTCTTAAACCAACAGCAAAAATAAAGAGTGGAAAATGTTGGTAAACTTCACATGACATTTAAATAGTAATTTAAACTCAATTGCCTAGAGGAGGTGAAAAAAAAAACTACCAGGCATTCTCTGGACCTAAAATTGAAATAGAGGAAAACTCTCACAGACAGTAAATTCAATTCTGTAAGCCCCACAGTGGGAGACTAGATATGGAAGGGGCCCCAAAACTCATAGGAATGAGGCTGCAAATAAACTTTCTAAGCCTAATAATAGATACATTGTTCCCCCAAACAAACAAGCTAATGAGGAATTCTCATTTTGTGCTTGAAAACAATCCTGTTTTTATTCTCTTAGACACACTCAGTGAGGTTTTATGACCCTCGCCTCTGTCCTATGGGAAATATGGTTCACTCACGAATCATATTTTATTTTACTTTTAAAGATTTTATTTTTAAGTAATCTCTACACCCAGCATGGGGCTCAAACTCACAATCCTAAGACCAAGAGTCGCCCACCCCACCAACTGAGCCAGCCAGGAGCCCCATGAAGCATATTTTAATTGTAGGTAAATTATTGGTAAGCAAATTTTGGTCCTAAAAAAGTAAAAATTAAAAAAAAAAAGTGGGGCGCCTGAGTGGCACAGTGGGTTAAGCCTCTGCCTTTGGTTCGGGTCATGATCTCAGGGTCCTGGGATCGAGCCCCGCATCGGGCTCTCTGCTCAGCAGGGAGCCTGCTTCCTCCTCCCTCTCTCTCTGCCTGCCTCTCTGCCTACTTGTGATCTCTGTCTGTCAAATAAATAAATAGAATCTTTAAAAAATAAAACAAATTTGTGTAAGTAAAAGAACATGAGTTAAATTGTTATATGTATGTTAAGTAAAACATAAAATATTAAGTAAAACAGCTACTCAGACAAGTTGCCAGCTGTAATTGTTGGCAACCGCTACGAAGGTGCCCAGTGGGAAACACTGGACTGGAGGTCCTTCCCCCTCGCATGGCTTTCTGCCTTTTTACATCTTTTAGTGGGGAACTCCAGAATCGTGGTCCACAAACTACGGCCCACTGCTTGTTTTATATGACATACGTGTTACGCATGGTTTTTCCATTTTTTAAAAGATTTTTCTTGATTTATTTGTCAGAGAGAGAGCGGAAGCACGGAGAGCTGCAGGCAGAGGCAGAGGGAGAAGCAGCTCCCTGCCGAGCAAGGAGCCGGAGGCGGGACTCGATCCCAGCACCCTGGGATCACGACTGGAGCCAAAGGCAGAGGCTTCACCAACGGAGCCACCCAGGCATCCCTGGTTTTCCCATTTTTAAATGGTTGGGAAAAATCAAAAGAAGAAAAATAGCGGGGCGCCTGGGTGCCACAGCTGGTTGGGCCTCAGAGTCTTGGCCTCGGCTCAGGTTGTGGTCTCAGGGTTGCGAGATGGGGCCCCGCGTCAGACTCCAAGCTGAGTGTGGAGCCTGCTTGGGGTTCTCTTTCTCCCCCTCCTTCTGCCCCTCCTTGCCTGTGGTCTCTCTCTCTCTCTCTCTCAAATAAATAAATCTTTTTGAAAAAGAAGAATACTTCATGACACATGAGAATCATAGAAAATTTAAATTTTTTTAAACACGTTTTTTCTTTTCTTTAAAGATTTTATTTTTTTAACATATTTTTTCTTTTCTTTAAAGATTTTATTTTTAAATAATCTCTATACTCACATAAGGCTCGAACTCACAACCCTGAGATCGAGAGTTGTACCCTCTGCCAGCAGAGCCAGCCAGGCGCCGCTAAACCCATTTTTATTGGCGCACAGCCACACACGTTGTTTATGCCTTATGTTTGTTTTCTCAACATAAGGGCAGAGTTGAGACCCAAACAGTGCAAAGAGACTGCCAATGGGCACATATCCAACTACTGGCAAAGCTGTGTTTTTCCCACCTGTTGTGATACACCCAGGAAAGGAAAATGCCTTGCCTACCCGTAAGATTATTAACATATTGGGTGTGGGTGTTTTTGGTTTTTTTTTTTTTTTCAGATTTTGTACTTTGCAAAAATGCTTTTCTATTTATGGTTCATCTACCAATGAGCTCTCAGCCTCTTGCTTCTAAAGAGAGGAAGACGTGAGGAAGTACGACGAGGTGCCATTCTGAGTAGCTAAATACATTGAATGACATGGTAAGTATTTTGTTTTTATGTTTTTATTTAGTCTACTATAAAGGGAGTACATGTTCATCGAAGAAAATTAGAAAAATAGAGGAAAGGAAACTAGAAAAATCACCCGAAATCCTACTACTCAACTGTTTAACAACTGTTAACGTTTTAATGCACATACGTGTAAGTATTCATTTAAGCAGTAACCCATGATTAGACTGAAAACAGAGGCATTAGGAGATCAGAGTTCTCTGTGAACGCTGATGAACACGAATGTTTTTACCTCGAGGTTTAGAGTATGTAAGCTCAACTCAGGATGCCGACCGATAAGTATAAAAGCACAAAATCTTTTATGGTTTAGTTCGGTTGGATGGTAAGGTCTTTAATCACGCGGTCTGATAAGCTCACCTGGTTTTAACTTTCATGTCACCTGGTTGGTGAAATGCACGCTCACATAAAAAGATAACGTTCTGTTTACCGGGATTAATTACTCAGACTTTCCTCTCCTAACCTAACTTTTAGGTAGTACTTTTATTTGCATAATTAGAGGGTTACTTATAAGCTGGAAAAACAGGTTTGATTTAGTTCCGAAGTGTAACCACTGGCTACTTAGAAAACATTCCTCTTGCTTCCCGTGTGGGGTGATACTTGTGAAACCCGTAGCACCGGTTAGATTTCTTTGAAAATACACACATGGTAAGTTTAAGTTGGTTGTAATTGTGGAAGAAAAAAAGGTAGAATTAAAAAAATGTGGAGGTCGTGGAATGTGAGCATAATTTTAAATTTCTAGTTAAGTCTGTATTGTCTTAAATAATGAACAAACTTTTCTGAAGGTGAAATATGTAGGTTTATCATTTTAAATAATAAAATGACCTAAGATAGGGGACCAACAAGGAGGTAATTTTCGATTTTTAAAAAATTATAATAGAAAACTGGGGCTCTGGTCTGGCTCAGATGGAAGGGCATGTGACTCTTGATCTCGGGGTCGTGAGTTCAAACCTCACATTTGGCATAGAGATGACTTAATAATCAATAAAAACTTTTTAAAAATTATTATAGAAAACTGACAGCATAGCCTCTTGAATTTTACTGCATATGAAACAATTCTGATTTTGTGGGGTTTTTTTTTATTTTTTTATTTATTAGACACAGAGAGAGAGATCACAAGCAGGCAGAGAGGCAGGCAGAGAGAGGTGGGGGGAAGCAGGCTCCCTGCTGAGCAGAGAGCCCGATGCGGGGCTCGATCCCAGGACCCTGAGATCATGACCTGAGCCGAAGGCAGAGGCTTAACCCTCTGAGCCACCCAGGCGCCCCTGATTTTGTGTTTTTATTTATAGTCTTTCTTAATTTCTGTTAACCTTATGGGGGTATTTCTAATATTATATAGGATACATAACATTTATATATATACATACAAATATATTTTTCTATTTCTACAAAATGTAGATCATATTTTGTCAATTACCGTTATATTATAATCACTTTCCCATGCTCCTGCAAATCTTCTTCATGCTCATTTGCACAAGGTGAATATGATTTTACTTAATATCAATGTACCCAAGCTCATTTAATTATTGTTGCAATGTTAGGCATTGAGGTTTCTTTTCATCTGGGGGTAGACTGTAAGTAAATACAGTCTTTAAAAAAATGTTAAAGTTTAATTAAAATTAAATTATTAAAATTATTAAATTATTAAAATTAAAATATTAAATTAAAAAATATTTTTAAAAGTCTATAGAAATGCTTACAACAAGAGTCAAAAGGTACCTATCTGCAAGCAATAAGGGGTAACAGTGGGGGGCATGTCGATTTCTATTCAATAAATAAGTATCCATTCCCGGATCTTTGGGCTTTTGAATCACTCAGTGGGGAACTGCTCTCTCTCTCCTAGTAATGACAAATCCTACCAAAATTCACTCTCATTTTCAACACTGACTTCAGGTCTACAGGACATTTCCATCAATACATCATTCTTTTTGTTGCTGTTTATAATAATGGTTATTGAGTACCCAGTATGGACTTTATATTTGTCATCTAATCCAAGGGTCAGCAAACTTTGGGAAGAGTAAATACTGTAAGTTTTGCAAGCCGTACAGTCTGTGTGGCAACTGCTTGATCAGCCATCAGCATGAAAGCGACCAAAGGCAACGTGTAAAGGAATGGGTGGGCTCTGTGCCAACAAGACTTCACGGACACCGAAATTTGGATTTCATATAATTTTCGTGTGTTATAAAATACTCTTCTTCTTTTGATTCTTTTCCCCCATCCATTTAAAGATGCAAAAACCATTCTTAGCTCACAGTCATATGCAAACAGATGTGGAGCATACTCGGCCCAAGGACCACAGTTTGTTCAAGCCTATTCTAACCTAGTCTCACCAGAGCTACAGGTGGGAATTCCTCTGCAGCATTTTGCAGAAACTGAAGCTCAGAAAGTCTAAATAACTTGCCCAAGAGCACACGGCCAGAGAGTGACCAGGCCAGGATTTAAACCCAGCCCGCTGGAGCACCTGGCTGGCTCAGACGGTGGGGCATGCAACTCTTGATCTTGGGGTCGTCGGTTCGAGCCCCACATTGGGTGTAGACATTACTTAAAAATACAAATCTCTGGGGCACCTGAGTGGCTCAATCGGTTACGCGTCTGCTCAGATCATGATCTCTGGGTCCTGGGACTGAGCCCCACATCAGGTTCCCTGCTCAGCAAGGAGTCTGCTTCTCCCTCTCCCCCTCTGCTACTTCCAGTGCTCTCGCTCGCTCTCTCTCAGATAAATAAATAAAATCTTAAAAAAAATTTTTTTTTCATCTTAAAAAAAAAAAAAAAGAAATCTAAACTCAGCTCACTGACAGCCGGGCTCATGCCTTTTCAGAGCTGGGTGGTCGGGAGCAATCACGTGACTTCTCTAACCCTTAGTCTTCTCCTCTACAAAACGGGAATCAAGAAACCAGTACCTTTCCATCAAGCTGCCCTGAGAGTTGGATGCAACAAAGCATGTTCTTGGCAATATGAAGAGGTAAAAAAATGAAACCAGGTATTATTATCTTATGTAACAATTCCTTCTCTAGCGAGAGGTAGTTTGGAACAGTGGCTGAAAGTGCGGACTCGGGAATTAGACTGGGCTTAAATCCAGTCTTTGCCAGGACCTTAAACAATGTATGAGTTAACTCTATTTTAGTTTATTTTATTTTTTAAATTTTGAAATGATAGTATGTTCTTACATCTTCTCTTCCTGCACTTCAGGGAACAGGTCACAATGGCAGGATCTGCTTAACGCAGTGCTGACCCTGTGCACACAGACATGAGCTCCAAAAATGGTTGTGAATGAATGAATGGATGAATGAGGAAACAAATACATGAAGGAGCCAAAATCAGAATTTGAAGGTGATTTTCTTGACACCTGCTACCCAAAAGCCATCTTTGTCTCTTTATAATACATTCACTTCATCCTCCAAGTAGGTGGTGGTCAAAATAGACGTCATCCTGGTGGGTCCTAACTGATGTCCAATAAATGCGCAGAGGTAGAGTTCCTACATCCTAGAGGATCGTGTAGGCCCAGCTACGCAGAAACGCACTTTCTGAGTTAGAACCGGAAGAAACTGGACAGACGACCTCTTTGGGCGGTTCCCCCAGAATTTCAGGTGTCTTAGATCATTAGAATTTCCCAAGAAAATGTGTTTTGTAAGATATGGAATGTCCAGCTGTTTATTGTACAAGCCAAAAGGATGTTGAATCAAAAGAGTGGCATCTATCTGGGGCACCTGGGTGGCCCAGTCAGTTGAGCGTGTGACTCTTGATTTCGGCTCGGATCATGATCTCAGGGTTGTGAGTTTGAGCCTGACGTGGAACTCTGCCCTGGGTGTGGAGCCTGCCTGAGTTTCTCTCCCTCTCCCTTTGCCCCTCCCCCTCAACTCTCAAAAAGAAAAAAGAGTAGCATCTATCAACACCATCATTCTGTTTAAAAACAGATATTGTAGAGAGGCCTGGTGGCTCAGTTGGTCTGCCTTTGGCTCAGGTCATGATCCTGGGGTCCTGGGATCGAGCCCTGCATGAGGCTCCTTGCTCCATGGGGAGCCTGCTTCTCCATCTGCCTGCCGCTCGCCCTGCTTGTGCTCTCACTCTCTCGAATAAATAAAATCTTTTTAAAAATTTTAAAATTTTTAAATTTAAAAATTTAAATTTTTAAAGGCTCAAGGGGAGACCCCTTCCTGCCTCTTCCTGCTCTCAACGCATCCCTCCGACCTAAGCTGCCGTCTTCTCACCGTCTTCATCTCTGTATCTCTGCCTTCTCTTTCTTTTCTTTCTTTCTTTGTTTTTTTTTAAGATTTTATTTTTACGTCCTCTCTACACCCAACGTGGGGCCCGAACTCACGAGTCTGAGGTGGAGAGCACAGGCTCTACCAGCTGAGCCAGCCAGGAAGCCCCGTCTTCGCTTCTCTTGAGGACTTTTGTCCTCACATTTAGGGCCCATCCAGATAATCCAGGATCATCTCATCTCGAGACCCTTAACTTTACTACGTGTGCTAAGATCTTTTTTCCTAATAAGGTCCAGGATTCCAGGCGGCTTAGGACTTGGACCTATCTTTTGGGGGAACCACAATTCAACCCCCTACAGTTTTACAGCTTATTAGTAGTAGGGCCAGAACTAAGGCTTAAGTGTTCGGACTCCCAGTAGTATTAATGAACCTCTCTAAATTTCTTTTTTTTTTTTTTTCCCTTAAGATTTTATTTATTTGAGAGAGAAAGAGAGTATGAGTGGGGGTGGGGGGTGGTGATGGGAGAGGGAGAGTCGGACTCCCCACTGAGCAGGGAGCCCATCGCAGAGCTCAATCCCAGGACCCTGAGATCATGACCTAAGCGGAAGGCAGACGCTTCACCAACTGAACCACCCAGGCACCCCTAACCTCTCTAAATCTCAACATCCTTGGGGTGCCTGGTGGCTCAGTGGGTTAAAACCTCTGCCTTTGGCTCAGGTCATGATCCCAGGGTTCTGGGATCAAGCCCTGCATCGGGCTCTCTGCTCAGCAGGGAGCCTGCTTCCTCCTCTCTCTCTCTCTCTCTCTCTCTCTCTCTCCCTGCCTACTTGTGATCTCTGTCAAATAAATAAAATCTTTTAAAATAAATAAATAAATAAATCTCAACATCCTTATCTGTAAAATGGGCCTAACTCAGGGGTCCACCTCATTGGGTCACTGGGTTCATAGCAACCCAGTGTGTGATTCCAGTTTTATACACCAAAGTACTCTGCACAATGCCTGGCTTAGAGCAGATGTTCTGGAAATGTCAACTGTTGCTCTCCCTGCCATCACTACCACCTGCCTCACGACCATCAGCTCCTCTCCGAAACTAAGCCAACATCACATCTCTAGGGAAGGATTGCTTTAAGCCACTAGCTGGATGCTAAAACCACCCGTTCAGTTCTTTGTCGTGTAGTATTACTTCTCCCCCAGTACAGTGGTGCGGACTGTGCGGCCACGGCCCATCTTGGAAAGAGAACTAGTGAGTAACGACAGATGGCACCCAGCGTACTTTTCTCTTCATTCCCTGGAAACCAGCCAGAAAGGTGGCATTTCTTTTTCTCACAATTAAACTCTCCACTCCTGACGTCAGTGTTCAGCTGCTTTTAAGCCGGCAGGATGGTCTTGGGAAGAATTTCAACCTGGAAGAAAAGGTGTTCTGTGCAACTCTCACCTTCTAGAAACTTCTAACTGGGAGCAATTTACATACAAATTGATTTCATGCCCTTTCCTTTGTCAAGCTTACGGCTCTTTAAATTTATCTCTTTCCATCTTTAGTAACCCCCATTGAGTTACTAGTTAAAATACACCCTGCTTGTCTCACTAATTGAACTATCTGTAATTGGACATCTTCATTACCAGGCATATTTTTGTAATGGAACGATCCCACCTGGCAGGTTAGCATCTCACCGTATCTCACTGGCAGCAGCAAGGCAACTGTAAAGCCTGAAATGTGAAGACACGGGGAGAGTCTAGGGACTTCTCAAGTGAGTGGCGATCGTCCAGCGTCACAAGTGATGTTTTCCTGAAACGGTGCTGTGGCTGAAGTTCTTACCTACCCAGCTGCCTTTTCCCCTTTCTTGCTTGCTATCAGATCGAGAGTTTTATTCAGGCATCTGGAGGTGGACACTCAAGGAAAGTAAGCCTCCACGACGTTTACAGCCAGCCATCAAGCCCTTTTGCCAGAGATAGTTCTAGAAGTGGGCATGTAACCTAGTCTTGGCCGCAGAGATAAAAGGGGAACACTACACAGAGATAAAAAGGGGGATACTACTAAGGGGGCTCTGCAGAAAGGTTTTCCTCCACTATAAAGATGGATGCTCAAGGATAGATGCCTCCTTTCCTGCCTTTGACCCTGCTGTGGGAGGAAGGGCTGGGGCTTCGGCAGCTGTCCTGTGACCATGAGGACACTCGCTCACAGACCAAGCCAATCTGATGGATGATGGGCTGGAAGGATGGAGAAGGCTGGTTTCTAGATGGTACAGATGATCTCCTGAACCAGTCCTCGAGCAGATTCTTGCTAACTAAAATAAAACATACCCTTGTTATTTGAGCCAAGTTTAGACCACTGGCTGGTACTTACAGTTGAAAACATTCTGATGCAGGGATAGTCATAGCGTTTTCCTCTCCTGACTCACTTGACAGAGTGAGAAATGCAAGTGCCTTCAACTTTACATAAGGCATATGATCGTACAGCAGTCTTGAGGCATTTGTGTGACTGAACCGTGCCCTGGTAGACACGGTATAATCCCTAACAGGAGACAATTTCTTAGTTTTTAAATTTTCCATATATATATATTTTTTTTACTGTCTTTCAAAGTGCATGGAGAGACTGAATTACAGATTTGAGTTCAAATTCCAGCCTTATCACTTATTAGCTGTGTGACTTGGGTAAAGTTGCTTAGCTTCTCTGAGCCTAACCTGCCATCCATGAAGGAAAGATAGGACTGTATCTGACCCACCCACCTCCCCCGGGTTCCTGGAAGGAGACAGGGAGCTAATATTTTAAAGAACTTAACACAGTGGCTGGCAAAGGTACGCTCACAATAGGCACAGTTCTTTAGGTTTGTTTTTTTTTTTTTAATTAAAAAAATTTTTTTAAAGATTTTATTTATGTATTTGACAGACAGAGATCACAAGTAGGCAGAGAGGCAGGCAGAGAGAGAGGAGGAAGCAGGCTCCCCGCCGAGCAGAGAGCCCGATGCGGGGCTCGATCCCAGGACCCTGGGATCATGACCTGAGCCGAAGGCAGAGGCTTTAACACACTGAGCCACCCTGGCACCCCAGTTCTTTGGGTTTTAAACATGAACGCACTCAATCAGATGCAAATGGATTCCAGTTGTGTTTTAGAAGAAAGGAATCATTTGTCAAGGGAAAATAAAGAGCTGCATAAGTAATTGCTCTTTTTAGATTTCTTTCTTGCGATTGCAAAGGGGAGATCACATCTAGTATTCTTTTTACTGTGACCACAGATTTAAACCAGACTCAGAGTTCCCAAAAAAGCATATCCTTAAAATTACCCCTAGTTCATTTCTGCTGAGCCAACAAACACAACTGTTATCACGAGGTCCTAACTATAAATTCCTTCCTGCATATCTTTTATATAATCTGTGTTTTAAGTCTTGGGACTGTTATCTTAGAATCTCAATGGTTTATTTGAAAATCATCTTGTTTATGTCATCTTCTTATAACTATAGAGTAAGCGTATTGTTGAGATAGTAATGACCTTCTGAAACTAAATCAAGGAATTATTGCCTAAGTAAAGAAAAATATGTTTCCTCCAGGCTGCTGAAAGTTGGCCATTCAGGTTTGGTTAGCTTAAAACATCTCAAATGTCATTGTCCCTTTTCTAAAGTTTGCTGAAATTCTTCTGCTGTTTGTGAAGGACTGTAGACAGAAGATATTTTTTCCTTAGTTTTTGCCTTTTGGACTTCGACTAACTGGTATTGACACTGAATAGTATCTTCCTTAAATGGAGCATCAAGCACTAGCCTGTTCCATCTACTTGCTAATCCTCTCCTGTGTGACTTTTGGTTTCTTGCTTGACCTCTCTGTGCTTCGTTCAGTTTCCCACCCGTAAACCGAGGGCTGTGATAGCCGCCACAGACAGGCGTATGGTGAGCTTTAAATGATTTAATCCAAAACGTAGTTAATAGAGTTGCCGGCCCAGAGTAAATACTTGCATTATATGAACATTACATTTATGGGAGAATTCTATCAGAGGAGCTGAGAAAATTAAAGACAGAGAATAAGGTTACAAGCGTACGTGATTCCACAGGGACATGCTCAAGGGGTCCTGGTGTGACTCTGGGGGGAGAGCCTCTGGCTGTGCCTCATTTTCAGGGCTCAGCAGCTCCCCTCCAGGGCCCAGGTGTCTAAAAATGCACCGTAACGGGGCTGTCTTCTCCACACCTGTAACCAGCTCTCCCAGCACCTGTTCAAAGAGACAACTGTTCAGAGCTGTCCATCCTGAAACTGGGGTCTTCCTTAAGGGATTTTGGATGTCATTTTGACCCTGGGTTTCACCGATCATAATTCAAACCTTTTTGCCCACTTTTTCACATCTCTGACATCAGGACACCCCCATAATCAATAGTGCGCCATAGGGTGATTGAAAGCATTTTCTCTTCTGTTGTGATATAGAAAAGGATGGCATTCATATATGCAACGGTCACTCTGAATGCCGACTTTGATCCTCAGCACAAAATCTACCTCCATTGTGAACGTCCCCTATTGGGATTGTTACAACTTCAGCCTTCGCCTACATCGTTCACTCCCAGAATACATCGCTTTTGGGGCTGTATTCCCAACTCAAATTTCACGGTCACGCAGCTCCGGCCGTGACAATCAGCTTCTCCGTGGCTGGATTTTTCCACATTAGACATCTTTCTACTTGCTGCCCTCACCGAGCTATCCTGAGGGAAGGCCGAGCGTGTGGGAGAGATACAGCCTCCTTCTATGAACCCTACATTCATTCAAAGACGAAACCAAACCAAAGAAAACCATCGCGAGCCACCTCAGCCATTGCCTCCGTGAAAATCAAGTCCGAGCGGGTTTGTGAACAAAAGATGGCCAACGTGAACTTAACTTGGTGGTCTGGAAATGGAAGCAAAAAACCAGAAATATTCCCCCCAACGGCTCTGGTGAAACAGTGTTCTCTAGCACCCCTACCTAGCCCTGAAATGGCAATCAGTTTGGATATAAGAAAAGGTCTTGATGGGAAAAATAGAAAAAACTACCACCTGATAAATGAGTACAAAACAGGACCCCTGTAACTTAAGAAGCGTCATTTCCATCACAAGTCACTAACCAGAGGGATTTATCTGCGGCCCCTACAAAGATACTAAACGGAATAGCGCCCCCCCACCTCCCCCCACCCTCCCCGCTGCATTTAACGATGCAGCCCTCCTCATCCCTCCCAGATGCTCGGTGTTCTGGGATAAAAATACACTCGAAAGAACACATAAAAGACTCTGAAGGAGCACTTTACTTCCTCCTCCGTAACTGGGGAACAGTAATAATAATTTCTATCTTGCCAGAGTTGTGCGAAGAAAATTCCCGGAGACGGATTCTAGGAAAGCCCCTTTCAAATGTAAATCCCTACAGCATTTGTGTTATCAATAGACCTTAAGAGACCTTCAGACCCAGGCTGCCCAGGAGAAATATAATGGGAGCCACATGTGTAATTTTAAACTTTCTAGAAGCTCTCTTTTAAAAAGGTAAAAAGAAACAGGTGAGATTAATTATAATAATATATTTTATGTAACCGGATATAGCTTAACATGTTATCAATACAAAAAATTATTAATTTGATATTTTACATTCTTTTCTTTTTTCATATTCATTCTTTGAAATCTGGTGTATGCTTTACATGTACAGCACATCCCAACCCGGACCGATCACATCTCAAGCGTTGACTAGCCATGTGTCCCTGGCAGTTACCATGATGGACAGGACAAGGTCAAGAGACAACCTGTAGGAAGGACTTCCACCTCCTTCTCCTTACTTCCATTAGGAAAAAAAGTTTTTGGGGGGCGCTCGGGTGGCTCAGTGGGTTAAAGCCTCTGTCTTTGGCTCAGGTCATGATCCCAGGTCCTGGGATGGAGCCCCGCATCGGGCTCTCTGCTCAGCGGGGAGCCTGCTTCCCCCCGCCCCACCTGCCTCTCTGCCTACTTGTGACCTCTGTCTGTCAAATAAATAAATACAATCTTTAAAAAAAAAGTGTTTTTTCTCTTTTAAAGATTGTATTTATTTATTTGTCCAAGACAGAGAGCAAGCACACACACCAGCAAGGGGAGCAGCAGGCAGAGGGAGAAGCAGACTCCCCCTGAGCGGGGAGCCCGATGCGGGACTCGATCCTAGGATACTGGGATCATGACCTGAGCCGAAGGCAGCTGTTTAACCCACTGAACCTCCCAGGTGGCCCTCAAAAAAGTTTTTTTTAGTTAAAGATTTTAAAGTTGCTGAATAGATATTGCAAATACGTATTACAAAACCTCAACGGGTACAAAATTCTGTACAGTATAAAGTAAACCCCGCTTCTTACTCTGTCTTCCAGAAACAGCTTTCCTCCCCAGAGGCAGTCACAGTTAATAGATTCTACGATTGTCTTGTCTCCTTCCAGAGACGTTCGAAACAAATCAAAGCATAAATGTACCTAGAAGTATACACAAACATACCTAGATAGACACACATACCGCTACGTATTGTTTTTTACCCTTTTCCACAAAAACATGAGTGTGCTCTATTGACTGTTCTATACCTTGATTTTATTCACGTAACACTAACACTCTTAGTTACTAGTTGTGTACCAACCGGGGAAGTTACTGGATTTCTGTGTCTCTGTTGCCTCATCTGGGAGCGGGGGTAATAATACCAAAATCCTACTCCTGTATCTTAACTAACTGGAATTTAACTAAAAAGTTATAAAACAAAACAAAACCAAACCTACTCCAGAGGGTTGTTGAGAAGATGACGTGAGTCAAGGGGGCACCTGGGTGGCTCAGTCGGTTAAGTATCCGACTCCTGATTTCAAGTCACGATCTCAGGGTTGTGAGACCAAGCCCTGCGATGGGCTCTGCGCTCAGCGAGGAGTCAGCTTGAGAGTCTCTCTCTCTCTCTCCCTCCACTCCTCCCCCCACTTGCACTGACTCCCATTCTCTCTCTCTCTCTCTCTCAAATAAATAAATAAAACATTTAAATGAGTTAAGAAGTACACGAGACTTTAACAATGTATGGCATGTTCAATACATGTTAGACATCTTTTCCAGTGGCTACAAACTATCCCCCTGGTGCCTCTTCCTGTAACTGACAGAGACAGTCCCCTGTAATTGACACTTAGTTTGCTTTTCTTCGTCCAATCTTTGCTCTCCCAAGAATGCCATAATGACTAGCTCTGTGCAGAGGTCAGGTTGGCCATGAGCAAGTACACTAGAGGATAACCCCAGGACTGAAATTTCTCCGTTCAAGGGTATGTGCCTGTTTAATTTGGGTTTTGCTGCCAAGTTATCTTCCCAGGAGACCTCACTAGTTGAGAGTCCCTCCCGCCAGTGGCATGGGAGGTGGGCCTGCTTCCCGCAGCCTCAGGCTCACGGGACCCACCAACACTGGCTTCTCCTCTGCCCACTCAAGAGATGGGAAATGGTCCCACATCGTGGTTTCCGTTTGTCCTTCTCTCGCTGCGGTGAGGCTGGGTGTCTTCATACGTCTAAGACTTACCTGAATTTCCTTTCCTGGGATATTCTGCTCATTTTTCTACTGGATTATTGGACTAAGCCTTTTTAATCCCTGTCTCCCTCCCTGGTCCCTCCTAGACCTCTCCCCACAGACCACCTGGATGACTTTCCCCCCATCCCTCCCTGGCAGTAATCCAGATGTCCTTTCTGTTGTCGTCTTGAGCTGTGATTTCAATCCCATATTGTTAAGTTTTCACACAGGAATAGCATATGTCTTTGGCCAAAATGTGTCTCCAGGGCAGAAATGGGCTTCTTCGTGTTCCAAGAATGCCTGGCAGTGGGCATGTATCAGGCAGGCATTTGATGCATACTTTGCAGGTGTATTTAAAAAAAAAACCAAACTCAGTTGGCAGATTGCTATAGAAAAAAAACATCACTTTCCCAGCATTTTGTTTTTCAAATTATTTAAATTATTCTGTTTACTCCATCATTAAAAGTATCAAATTATTAACCATTATTAACCATTATTGTTGTATTAAATTGTTAAAATTAACTATTAAAACCAGAGTTTTATTATTCAATTATTAAAATTCAAGAACTTTAAGAGCAGATATAGTTCCATCCTCCCCAAAGAGGACCATTTTAAACAGTTTGGTAAACGCTTTTAAATATTTTCCCTATGATTATACAAACATACATTAAAAAGTATAGGACTGTGGGGCACCTGGGTAGCTCAGTTGGTTCAGCTGCCGACTCTTGATCTCAGATCTTGATCCCAGGGTCATGAGTTCAGGCCCCAAGCTGGGCTCCACACTGGATGTGGAGCCTACTTAAACAAACAAACAAACAAACAAAAAACAGTTGTAACTCTTATTTCAATCATTTATCCAACAGATAGTTACTGAGTACCTACTATGTGCCAGGCACCATGTTTTTTTGTTTGACTGTGTGTTTGTTTATTTTTTGTTTGTTTTTTAGCAAGTGATTTCTATGATCAAGAAAGTTTACGTGGGGCATCTGGGTGGCTCAGTGGGTTAAAGTCTCTGCCTTCAGCTCAGGTCATGATCCCAGCGTCCTGGGATGGAGCCCCGCATTGGGCTCTCCGCTCAGCAGGGAGCCTGCTTCCCCCCCCCCCATCTCTGCCTGCCTCTCTGCCTACTTGTGATCTCTGTCTGTCAAATAAATAAATAAAATCTTTTTTTAAAAAAAAGTTTATGTAACAATGAGATAGTCACAGAATCCTGGGTTTGGAATAAACGTCCTGATTTCTTTCCCCGTCTCCAAACAGAGCATACAATGCATCTAAGTCAGTCTAAAACCTATTGTATAGGGCTTCTGGGTGGCTCAGTTGGTTAAGCGTCTGCCTTTGGCTCAGGTCATGATCCCACCGTCCTGGGGGGTCGAGCCCCATTCCCTGAGCTCTCCGCTCAGTGGGGAGCCTGATTCTCCCTCTCCCTGCCGCTCCCCCTGTTTGTGTGCTGCTCTCTGTCAAATAAATTTTTTAAAATAGGCCTCCAGTGAAAGACTCTTCCCTGCGATCTTTAGCAAACCTCTCCTGGAGTTCGCTAGCTCTGTTCTTTGGAGGAAATGATCCATAGAACAGATAATAAATGAAGCAGTAAAATGCTCATAGCATGCACCTGTGTCAAGGAAATGAACCATGGAGGGGGGGCGTATTAAATTTAAGAGATATAGTCAAATCAGAGTCTGGGTCCCCATCATGGTTAATCTGCTTTTGCAGACATATAATTTTTGCAAAGAAGACATTTAGCCCCTCTGAGCCTTCATTTTCAGAGGAGTCCTAAAAGCCAGTGTACAGGGGGTGGACATCAAGTATGATCAGAAATTAACCTTAAAAAAAAAAAAAAAAGGCCCAACCTTGAACATCCTTTCCGCTATGATAGGATAGCAGGGAGGGACCAGACAAAACTCGGGACCAGGGAAAGCATCGTGCTCTCTTCCCTGGACTGGTGCACATGACCGCCTGTGTCACGTGAACCATTCTTCCTTTTCTCTTTTGTCCCCACACACATATACAGGATTCAGGGAGGTGAAACGCTCCTAGAGGTTACTGCATTTTGTAGAAACTACCTGCTATGTTTTTCCCGATGATTAAATCTGTCACTCACGTCAGGCAACTAATTCAGCGCCCGGCGTAGAGTAAACATCCTACGAATGTTGGCTCTGATCACTACCACTACTTTGACACTACGAGAAGAAAATTTTCTCTCTGTGAAGCCAGGTTTCACATTTGGTCCTGCCTTAGTCACCCCAGCCCACCTCCAGCAAAACTGCAGACCTAGAATTCTGTCTTCATTCCCTGAGCAGGTTTCCTGGAACAGTCACTGGCACGTAACAAGCGATCAGCAAACACTTGTTGAATGAATTAAAAAATCTCCAGTTTAAAAGGGATAAAAAGCCAAATGGAGGGGCGCCTGGGTGGCTCAGTCAGTTAAGCAGCTGCCTTCGGCTCAGGTCATGATCCGAGGTTCCTGGGATCGAGCCCCGCATCAGGCTCCCTGCTTGGTAGGGAGTCTGCTTCTCCCTCTGCCTCTGCCCCTCCCCCTGTTTGTGGTCCCTCTCTATCTCTCTGTCAAATAAATAAATAAAATCCTTTAAAAAAAAAAAAAAGAGCAAAATGAAGGAGGAGGGTTATCTGACAGAACACCTGCCTATTACTGTGAAGATCAAAAATGATAATAATAAGTCTAATGTTCAATAAATAATGTTCAATAAATGTCTAAACTGGCTTTAGCTTTTTTTTTTTAAGATTTTATTTATTTATTTGCGAGAGAGGGAGAGACAGCATGAGAGAGGGGTGAGGGCCAAAGGGAGAAGCAGACTCCCCACTGAGCAGGGAGTCTGATGCGGGGCTCAATCCTGGACTCTGGGATCATGACCTGAGCCAAAGTCAGACACTGAACAGACTGAGCCACCCAGGTACCCCTGGCTTTAGCTGTTCCAAAAAGCCATACACTCTTTCTTCTATCAATATTTTTTATATTCCTACCCTGTGCCAGGCTCTGAACTAGGACCAGAGGTGCAGCGGTGAACAAGACCAGACAAGAGGCCTCATAGACCCGTGGGGAGAAAGCAATAAAAAGAAGTACAATCAAAACGATGCTTTCAGATTTCAAAGTTCCATGAAGGAAATAAACAGAGAGATGGGATAGAGAATGACTTCCGAGGAAACTAACCTATACAGGGATTCGGGAAAGGGCTCCCAGGAGGGGACATGTGCAGTGAGGTCTAGGGTAGTAACTTAATGTCAGTATCCAACAATAGCAAAAATAAAAATGTGTAGGGGCGCCTGCGTGACTCAGTCGGTTGAGTGTCCTTACTCCTGATCTCAGCTCAGGTCATGATCTCACGGTCATGCCATCAAGCTCTACATAGGGCTCCGTGCTCAGTGGGGAGTCTGCTTGAGAGTCTCTCCCTCTCCCTCTCCCTGTGTCCCACCCCCACAGTCTCTCTCTCAAATAAATAAATAATTTTTTTTTAAGATTTTATTTATTCATTTGAGAGAGACAGAGACAGAGAGAGCATAGGCAAGGGGAGAGGCAGAAGGAGAGAGGGAAGCAGATGCCCCGCTGAGGTGGGAGCCCAACCAGATCCCAGGACCTGAGCCAAAGGCAGATGCTTAATCATCTGAGCCACCCAGGCGCCCCTAAAATAAATAAATAAATAAATAAATAAGTGTAAAGGTGTGGTATTGTGTAAACTAAACAGCTTCATTTTCATTCTCCCCTTTAAAGAAAAAGCAAGGGGCACCTGGGTGGCTCAGTGGGTTAAGCCTCTGCCTTCGGCTCGGGTCATGATCTCAGGGTCCTGGGATCAAGTCCCACATCGGGCTCTCTGCGCGGCAGGGAGCCTGCTTCCCTCTCTCTCTCTCTCTCTGCCTGCCTCTCTGCCTACTTGTGATCTCTCTCTCTGTCAAATAAACAAAATCTTAAAAAAAGAAAAGAAAAGAAAAGAAAAAGCAAGGCTGAGCCTTTAAAAGTCTGTACCATGTTCTAGAAGAAGTATGGACAGAGGGACTTGTTTGGGACTTGATAGAACTCTTTGGAGAATGGATGACGTCGAGTTAAAGTGGAAGGTGTGAGTTCCCTACAACCCAACACTTCTAGGTCTACTTATATTCTTTCTTCATTTTTTTTTAAGAGATTTCATTCGGTTAAGTAATCTCTTCCCCCAACGTAGGACTTGAACGTACAACCCCGAGATCAAAAGTCACGTGTTCGGGGCGCCTGGGTGGCTCAGTGGGTTAAAGCCTCTGCCTTCGGCTCAGGTCATGATCCCAGGGTCCTGGGATCGAGCCCCGCATCGGGCTCTCTGCTCAGCGGGGAGCCTGCTTCCTCCTCCCCACTCTCTGCCTGCCTCTCTGCCTACTTGTGATCTCTGTCTGTCAAATAAAAAAAAAAAAAAAAAAAAACTTTAAAAAAAAAAAAAAGTCACGTGTTCTACAGACTTAGCCAGGTGCCTCTCTAGGTAGACTCTCTAGATAAGCCCCTAAATGTATCTCCTCTTGGGTGGAAGTAAGGGGAGGTTCTTTTGACTTCTAATGTTGAACCAAAAGACAAAATTAATTAACTCAACAAATATTTAGAGAATATGTATATGTCCCAGGCACTGTTCAAGGCTCTAAGAAACCCGTGGTGAAGGAAATCTTCAAAGACTGTGCCCTCAGGGACACAATGGGAAAGACACGCACTGTACACTTGAAATATACCCAGTCTGTGATCCTGGTTTTATGCAGGAGGAAACGGAGTCTCAGAGAAATTGTCATTTGCACCCAGTGAGCTAGCTCAAAAGATGGAGAACATACTAGCCCAAGACCTTGCCCCTGAACTCCAAGGTAGTCCGTGTCTACCTTCGAGGCTATGAGGAAGACAGGTGCAAACGTGCCTTTCCCAGGCTGGGCACCTGTGGTCTGGCTCATGAAGAGTTGCACGGTTTGAGGTTAAGGGCAGGTAGTATACTGGATTACAGAACTATCCAGAACAAAGCCTGCATAACAGACTGGGAATGGAGACAGATTTCAGAATTAATGACTCAAGTATGGGAGTCAAATCCAAAGAGATAAGAAATGGGGTGCCTGGCTGGCTCAGTTGGGAGACCATGCAACTCTTGATCTCAAGGTCCTGAGTTCAAGCCCCACACTGGGCACGGAGGCTACTGATCCAAACAAGAAACAAAAAACAAACAAACAAACAAACAAACCAAAAACACAAAAAAAACCCAGAGGGAAAAGAAGAAGGAAGTTTCCTTTCTCCAAAGCCAGGCAGCTGAGCGTTCCATCTGCCTTCTCCCCTTTCATCCTTGAAGGGAACCCCTAGCTAGTCCCTGGCTTGACCGAGTGTGATCGGATGCTCTCCACCACGGATTTTCTGACAAATGCCTTCCATAAGGGGGCAGTAGGAAGAGACGTGCAGTCAAGCAGAAGAGAATCAAAATCAGGTGTCGGTTGTTCATTTTTATTCTCCACCAACGAGAAGTCCCGCCTTGGGATGCAGCAGTCAGCAGGAGGGACAAGGAGCATTGCCATCATTCTGCTCAGGGGCCAAGCCTCCTGCTTCTAGAATAGAATGGCTCTTCTGAATTTGTCTTTTGACACACATTTTTCTAACAGGAACGTTGCAAATACAGTAAAGTAGGAAAAACCCGTACAACGAACATCCCCGTACCCTTCACCCATAATGAACAGTTCTTAACGTTGCATATTAACTTGAGGTCATTTCTATTGTTAAAAACGTCAGAGAGAGTGGTTTCCTTTTATTTCCATTGTTCTTTGCATTTATTCTGTTGCTTTTTCTTACAGAGTTCCTAAGTTAAATGTTAGCTCATTTATTTTCAATCTCTCCTTCCTAAAGAATACACCCAGGGCTGTGGATTTTCCTTACACCACTTCAAGTGCGTCCCACGGTTTTTTAAGAGCAACTTCTATTTATATACCTTGGTGCATAATTATGTAATTTTCACAAATACATAAACATCAACATATCACACACAATTTTTTTTAATACCGCGGTCATTTTTCTTTTTTTTTTTTTCTTGATTTCTGCCAACTTCCCTCCACCCCCTAATATTCTTGCTCCCCCCCCCCACCCGGCCCCCATGCATAACCTGTCTTCACAGCTAAATTCGTATCATTGTATATTTTTATCCAAGTAATCCTAGGCAGGGATCATTTATCACCGCTTGCCTTACCAAAGCAGGGTATTATTTTACTTTTTAGTGCATTTTACTCTTGTCACTCAACAATACTTAATGGAAATTCCTTCCATCCAATGCTTATGGGTTTATTTTATTTTATTTGACGTCTGTATAATATTCTGTGAATGGGTCAGTAGTTATTCCTTTTGTTTCCATTTTTTGCTACCATTAACAACGCTGCAGCACACATCTTTGAATATATATATATATATATATATATATATATATATATATCCTCAGGTTTCCTAGGAGCAGAAAGTTGCTGACAGTGGCCACTGTGGCAGGTGTGCTGAGACCTTGGCCAGCCAGGTCTCTTTCTCGGGGCTGTGTTTCAGCATCTGTACTGTAAGGGGGTCAGATTAGAAAAGGACCAGGGAGCCTCCTATCGACTTCTATCAGTCCAACAGTTCGTTCACTCGGACAGCCACCTAGCACAAACCAACAAGTACCTCCAAGGTACAGACATTGACCTAGGCACTATGACTTGACCTTGAAGAGCGTGGAGAAGGCTCCCGCTGTCAGGGAGCTGACGTTCTGGGAGAGAGAAGCAGATGACAAAGGCACAAGGAAATGCTATCAGTTCCATGCATTGAAGAGGGCTAGGGATGGCCACAGGCTGGAGCTCTCTCGACACGTCCACACTGAGAGGCGACCTGCTCCCCATTCAATGTGATTCTCATGATACTCAGTTCCTATGTGTTTTGATGCGTTCATAGTTCTTTCTGATCTTTGACTCTAGTGAGCGCCCTTTTATAGTCAGTATAGTTTCTAGATCTTCAGGGTCTGATCCTATACATCAGAAGCAAAGCCTGAGGAATCACCATGTTTCAAACACTTACCGGGTGATTCGATGCACAGTCAGGTTTGGAAATGACTATATTGGAGGACTGTCAGGAAGCGCATTGGACCCCTCAACATTCAGTGAAAAGACAAAGTGGAGATCTGATTTGAAAAGGTGGGCTCAGAGGACACTCTCACCACCACCACCCCTGCCCCTGCAGAGAGTTATGCCTTTCAAACTCTTACACTGCAAAGAGAAAAACCCCACAGGGACCCCTCACCCCCATTCTCAGGAAACATCCTAGGGCCCCTCTTGGGCTCGACTCATTGGATGTGCGGTAGATACGTTTTAAAAAAAAAAACAAAACAAAAAACCAGCAGTGGGCTGCCGGAAACCCAGCAGAAAGAAAAATCTAGAATTGCAAATGTAAAACTCCCAGCCTCTAACAAAGATTATGCTGATGGAACTAACTGGAAGCTGAAAACAGGAGCAGAAATGACCTGATACTGAAATATCTGTGAAGTAAAACGCCAGGGGTGGGGGTGGGGGGGTTATGGCATGGTACCATCCCCCACCTCTGTAATTATTCTGGGACTAATAATACCTACCTCCAAGAGAGGATGACGTGAGGATTAAACATAAGCCCGTTGTCCTGTTAAGCACTCAGCAGCCCTGGGTGCTTAGTTAGGCCGTGACCCACGCAGTCCTGCTCCTGGCTGCTCCCCTCCCCCAAGCGAATTCCTCCAGTGTTTCCAGCGCACACACCGCCCCCCCCCCATCCCTGTGCCTACTGTGTCCGTTACCGGGCCCTTAGCTAGTGGGCTTACCCAGGTGGCACATTGTAACTTTACTCTGACAATTTGGAAAAACAAACACAGCAGTTCTGACCTCTTAGATGGCTCTGGCTTCCGCACACCCTCTCAAGCCGGCACACTTGTCAGGATCTTTGTGAAACTGTGCGGAAGCTTTGAGCTGCCCACACGCAAACGTGGCCTGGTTTGTGGACAGGCTCTTTTGTTTTCTCTCCTCCCGATGCCAACTTAGCAGATGCCCGAGGGAAATGCTGCGAGTGTGCTTTCTTTTATAAGCTCTTACCTGATTTTCTCCCGTCGATGAGCTTTAACGCACTCTTAATGAAAATTTCAAGTTAGTCCATTTGAGGACGGCGCCAGCGAACCTTTACCAGCTGTTTCAAGGCTGTGTTACGAGCACAACCCAAAATGGTACCTGGTTTGTTCTGTTGACACAACTATGGGAGAGGCTGGGGAAGAAGATGTTGAAAAGTCGCTTCATTTGAATGTCCTCATTAAAATATATACATATGCATTTCAGTTGGCATGTATATTAAATGCGCGTTATCGTGAATTAATATACATATGTGCATGCGTATTAAAATGTATAAAATATGCACATATACATTTATAAGAACAAAGGATTTACTTCAATGAGATGTTTGGGTAACATGGAATTTTTCTGAGTATCAGCCCTGAGTAGCCTCATTCGAAACACACGGGTATTTTTACAGGTTCTGAACGATACAGGCACTTAATTAAAAACTGTGGACAAGGGTGGCAGAAAGTTCCAGCTTTAGCATTGCGGTGCCCTCCCTCCCAGCCTTTTCCCCACCGACCTGCTGGAACCACGTCAAAGCTTTAGCAAAGGCACCTGTGTTTACCAGTCCCGCCTATATCCTGGCTTCTCCTGTCCACAAATTCTCCTTCGGCGGCTGGCTTAGAAAATTCCAAAATGTTTGGGGTGGGAGGGAGAAGGGGGGAGGAAAGAGCAATGACTCATTTAAAAAGTAAATGGAGTATTTTTACTTTATAATTTATAATCTGTCCGCAGCTCCCTCTCCACCCGCCCCTCCAGAGGACCCTTCCCCCTCCCCCGCGCTGCACCTTCTCAAGGCCTTTCACACTTTGTACCTGGGATGAAACGGAAGGGGAATTTACAGGCTTCAGTGAAAATGTTCAGGGTCAAATTATATACTCTTCTGGTAAAGAGCCGGCAGTGGGAGTGGGGCAGTATGGGTTTCACAATTCGAGGCAGGCTTTAGTCCCGGCCGTGCAGCTTGCGTCATGATAATACAATTTTGTACGTTAAACAACAGATGTCAAACAGAAGAAAGAGGTGGGGTCTTTGCTTTTCTTCTCCTGCGGACCTTGCTCCCCCAAAGCAGCCATTTTTTTCAGTTGCCATGACAGTGGTAATAGGAGTTTATCATTTTCCCATGCTTGCTGCATGCTAATGTGGAAAACAATTCAAGAACGTTCTCTGCTTAGGCTAAGAATGGGTCCCAACCACAGTCTTCAGCTGAGCTGGAGAGGCAAAGGCTACCTTTGCCCGATCCCCTCCCCACGGCCCCCAGCTCCCAGCTTATGGAGCAATTTCTGTAAAGCGGGAGTGTTTATTTGCCTGTTAACGCATCGGTTACAGTCAGCCATGGGGCAGATGCAAGGGGCGTGAACTGGCAAAGCCAGTAGACCATCCTTTTCAGAATAAGTCAAACGAATATCACCTAGACTGTAACTATATATAATACCGATAAATCATATATGTATATTGAATATATCACAACCCTGCTCTTTCTTCCTGAACACTAATCTAACTTCCAAAATATCAAGCCCATTTACACGTGGAGGACAGGAGGAAGGCTTCTTGGAGAGTTACTGAGGAAATCATATTTTAATTAAAAAAAAAAAAGCACCTTCTTGCAATGAACACAGATGATGTCAAAATTAAGAAAAATCACCCTTGGAAGGGTTTCTTCTTAAAATGAAGGAAATGTGTTCTTAAAAATAGACAAGAAGGAAAAGTGGAAAAGTAGTTAAACCCAGATGGTGGGTACACGGATGCTCTTTTCACTATTCTTGCTACTTTTCTGTATGTTTGAAATATTTTATAATTCTTAAAAAAAAAATCTGTGAATCAAAATCTTTCTGTTTGGCCTTTCATTAATATAACCAAATGAGGAAAAGGCGGGGGGAAAGAAAAAACGACATAGCGGGGCAGAAGCATGATTAAACTCCTAAGTGATTTATAGCGTAGGTAGGTTTATTTCCCTCTTAATTTCTAACAGAATGTGACGGTGGTTGTCAGCTGATATTTGCTTTTTTTTTTTCTTCTTCCTAATCCCTTAAAAAAAATTCTTGCACCAGTTGACCACTAAAATGATTACTTCAATTGTTGATCGAGTTTATTCTCCGGAATTGAAAAACCAGTTGCTTTTATATGCATTGTCCTCCTTATTTTTGAGGCATCTGGCGCATTTTATTCCTTTTTTGTTATTTTGAGTTGTTCTTTTATCATTATCTGCAGGAAGCAGCATTAGCATGCCGCAGATAAGACAGATCCAGATGTGCATATCAAAGGATGAACAGCTACTTATTAAGAAAAACTTTTCTTTTTAAGCCCAGCTTCTGTTCAAAGGAATAATAAAGCCGATGGCATTAGTGACAAACTGGTAATTCAATGCCTTGTCACCGCCATGCATTGGAATGGGGGGAAAAGAAAGGCAGGTCAAAGAAATTGGTAAGGTCCACACTTGAGAAAGCTGCAAAGACAGAACTAGTGTAAAAGTTCATCTTCTCCAGACGTAAGCATTTACATCCTGCTGTGTCCATTCACTGTTTTCTGGGCGAAATGAATGAGCCGCAAACGGGCTGGCTGGCTGTTATGATTAAGGATGAATTTTGAATCGCCCCATGATTTTTTTTTTTGAAGAGTGAAATATATTTGCATCGAGGGTATTGGATTTCAGTGCTTCCTCTGCACGTGAAAACGGGCTTAGGAACACACGAGACGCACATACGTGTAGAAGAAGCCAGTGCTGTAATCCTTTGTAAAGTAAATCTAAAAGTCCCTTCCGCTTTCCTCTGCCTCTAATGTTAGGTGGCTCCCTCCGCCCTCCAGTGTGTGTCCCTGTATCTCTGATAGGAATTTACATGCGTAGAGACTCAGAGCTGCTGAAATATACGCAGAAATGCACACATATATTTAGTGGGGGTGTTTCTATTCCATTCCATTCCATTCCATTTTAAAGTAATCGTACACCCAACCTGGGGCTCGAACTCACAACCCTGAGGTCAAGAGTCTCATGCTTCCCCGACTGAGCCAGCCAGGTGCCCCTCTTGTGCTTGTTTTTAAAATTAATACTCCTGGGCGCCTGGGTGGCTCAGTGAGTTAAGCCTCTGCCTTCGGCTCAGGTCATGATCTCAGGGTCCAGGGATCGAGCCCCACATCTGGCTCTCTGCTCAGCAGGGAGCCTGCTCCCCCCCCACTCCGCCCCTCTGCCTACTTGTGATCTCTCCCTCTCTCTCAAATAAATAAAGTAAAATTAATATTCCCATGCCATACAGGGGCTTCTTTCCTTGCACTTAGCAGTTCGATTTGCTGATCTTTCCAACTTGGCATACATAAGTCAGCCGCTTTCTTTTCCATTTATACACAATAGCCCAGGGATCGATGGGACACACTGTGATGTACATTGTACATCAAAAAGCCACTTGCCTTTTGGTGGCTTTTTAAGTCTCTTCCAGTTTTTCCTTATTGCAAACAATGATGCAGTAAATATCCTCACACGTCTGTCTCCGTGTGCGCATCCTTTCTGTTCTAACACGCATCGCTTTTGTTTCATTTTCTCTGTTCCCCAGAATATTTCTTTTAATAGCCGGGAGAAGTTACACATCTACGGGCTTAAGTCTGAAATAAATGAGAAGGTAATGAGTCTCTTACTTTCTCTTTAGATTTAACACGACAGAGAATTGTAATACAATTCTGAGGGCGTTTGACTTCACTTTGGTGCTTGGGTTCCTAAGCTTTGTTCTATAGTTGACTGAAAAATGACCTTGGCTGAAGTCATTTTTGGATTTTTTGTTTGTTTGTTTTGTTTTAGATTTTATTTATTTGAGCGGGCGAGCAAGCACAAGCAGGTAGAACTCAGAGAGGGAGAAGCAGGCTCCCCACTGAGCAGGGAACCCAACTTGGGGCTCAATCCCAGGACCCCAAGCTCGTGACCTGAGCCGAAAGCAGAGACTCAACCAACAGAGCCATCGAGGCTCAGTTTTTGTACACTGATCTTCGTAAAAGTTAGCTGGGTCTTCACTCTGTCTGTGAGATTCTCACTAGAGTTCTAAAAAGGTATTACTAGCCCTCCTGTTTGGTAAAGAAACTTTGCCCAAGTCTGCTAAATCAATTTCATGATAAAAATGAGAGTGGTCGGGGCGCCTGGGTGGCTCAGTGGGTTGGGCCTCGGCCTTCGGCTCGGGCCATGATCTCGGGGTCCTGGGATCGAGCCCCACATTGGGCTCTCTGCTCGGCGGGGAGCCTGCTTCCCCCTCTCTCTCTGCCTGCCTCTCTGCCTACTTATGATCACTCTCTCTGTCAAATAAATAAATAAAATCTTTAAAAAAAAAAATGAGAGTGGTCTAGGGGCTCCTGGGGGACTCAGTGGGCTAAGCATCGACTCTTGATTTTGGCTCAGGTCATGATCTCAGGGGTCTTGAGATTGAGCTCTGCACTCAGCCGAGAGTCTGCTTGACATTCTCTCTCTCTCTCCCTCTGCCCCTCCCCCTGCTCGCACTCTCTAAGTAAATAAATAAATTTTTTTTAAAAAATGAGAGTGGTCTAAATCCTACCTCCATGTACTAGAGATCAACGCTGAGGCATTATTTGTAATGGGAAAGGCTAGATGTGTCTAAATATGCATTAAAGTTTTCTTTAAAAAATTATGGTATTTGCAAACAATGAAATACCACAATATGAATAAGATGATTTTGCAACAGGAAAGGCAAATTATAAATCTGCGTGTGCTGTGTAAACCATGCATGGATGTTTAGCAGCTGGGCAGACCAATGGATCATTAGTAAGAGTTATCTCCAAGGTATGGAAGGGGTGAGGAAAGGAGGGGAGAGGTTAGGTATTTACATTTTTTCATACTAGTTAAACTATTTGCTGTGGGCAAGTAAATATTTTCTCCTTAAAAAAAATCATGATTGCCAGTTATAGGCTGGTGATAACATTTCACTCTTGATTTTTTTAAAAGAGTATTCCTGAAAGAGTATAAAATTATTTCACATCCTTGTCATTTAACTTTTCATGGGTATATATCCACATAAAAGTCCAAGACTGGAAATGGCTCAAAAAAAAAAAAAAATTCCCAGGGCACTTGGGTGACTTGGTTGGTTAGTCTGCCTTCAGTTCTGGTTATGGTCTCAGGGTCCTGGGACCAAGCCCCACCTCAGGCTCCCTGCTCAGAGGGGAGTCTGCTTCTGCCTCTCCCTCTGCTCCTCCTCTCCTCCTGCCCCCACTCATGCACTCTTTCTCTCAAATAAATAAAATCTTTTATTTTTTTTCAAATAAATAACATCTTAAAAAAAAAATTCCCTTCTAAATCCTGCCTTCCAGAATTGAGTTTCCCTCTCCAGGGTTAATCACTGTTACTATTTTTATATGTGTCTTCCTATATACACTTTTGTTCCAAGATTGATCCATTTATTTTAGAGAAAGATCCTGTGCATGATTGAGGGGGTGGGGCAGAGGGGCAGAGAGGGAAAGAGAATCCTTAACCAGACTTGCTGCTGAGCGGGGAGCCCAGCATGGGGTCGATCCCAGGACCCTGAGATCAAGACCTGAGCTGAAACCAAGAGTCCGCAGCTTAACCGACTGAGCCACTCAGGCACCCCTCTTCGTAGATATATTTTAAACATATTCAAGGAAAAGTATTTATATACCATATATATATATGTATATATATGTGTATATACACACACACACACACACAGACACGTATATATAATAAAGTATATATAAAATAAGTATAAGTATAAAAGAAAGTAAAATAAGTATATATACACACAAAAAAATTTTTTTTCCTCCCACAAATGGTAGCCTACTTTTCAAACTGGTCTCTATTTTGTTTTCTATGTCTGTTTTTTTTCACTTGACTATGTGTAAAGAGAATTAGTTTAAAACAGCTAGAAGACTGACTAACCACCAACCCAAAAGCATACTTGGACTTCAGGGTCTATTTCCAAGTCAAGAACTATTAGGTGGATGGTTGGCTCACTGGCTTGTATGCGAATTCAGAATGAGCTTGGAGTCAAGGTCAGAGACTAACAGGGCACCGAGACTAATAGGGCACTTAACAGACATCAAGATGCTATGTCAAGAACCCAGACTTTTCAACCAATCAGTCTTGGGTTCGTGTCTAAACCCTACCACCTACTTACCAGCTGTATGACTTCAAGCATGTTTACCTTGCTAAGCCTCAGTGTCCCTGTCTGTTAACTGGGGATACTAACAGTCCCAACCCCACAAGGGTGTAGATGAGAACATGATGGGAAATATCTGCCTCCCACGTGTTACAGACCCACTGAGTGACGTTCTCCTCCCGGCGATGACTACCATCAAACAGAGTCGAAAGAGGAAGACAGTGTCCTTTCTCTCAGGAGGGTAGCCTGGGACCAGCATATTTTGAAAGTAGCCTCATTGACCTGAAGGGAGAGAGGTACATGGGGGAGGGGCAATGTCATATCGTCCTAGGTTCTCCCATTTGCTTCTCACCCTGACCCCTCCCCTGCAACTACCCTGCTGGAGAGCTGGCTCATGGCCTCCGTGAGCGGTGTTTAGCCTGCATAATATCTAAGTGAGTAGTTGGTCTCAAGCTGTAAGACATCTTAAATTCAAAATCAATGCCCTCAGGAAGGACTACGGCAGTGATTCCCCAACTGGAGCATCAGAATCACGCAGAGAGAATTTTAAGCCCCAGATTCCTGAAATCCACCCGCATAGCTTCAGATTTTGTAAATCTGGGGTGTGACCCAAGAAATTGCATTTATAACAGGTTCCAAGGTGATGCCCTACTTATCGGAGGAACCACTTTGAGAATCTTGGTTTGGCGCAGGTGCGCCAGAGACGGGCCACCCGGCTTCTCATGCTAGCTTCACCAACTCGCTGGTTACGTGATCCTTAAACAGGCTGTGGAACCTCTCCCCTGCCTCAGTTTTCCCATCCATGCAATGGGAACAACAGTAATGCATAGAGGCTGATAGGAGGGTTTGGTGGGTTCAGATACATTTAAGCATCCACGGAAGTAGTTGGAGCCTCTTGCTTGTACCTGTAATGCCTCTGACCCAAGCCTACAAGTGTTTAATCAAATGCCCTTCTGTACTATCCATCTAGGAATAATAATAATGGCGGGGCTTGATCTCACAACCCTGAGATCATGACCCTGAGATCATGGCCTGAGTGGAAAACAAGAATGGGAGACTTAACTGACTGTACCACCTAGGCACCCCCCCACACACACACATGTTCTATCCCTGATCTGACAGTCCAATATTGTCTCAGTCATAGAGGCACATCTTATCTTTAACAGGTGACATGAGCCTTCCAGGTTTTGCTCTAATGATTCCACTCTAAAGTAAAAGAGATGATGTTGGCCAGCAATAGGTGCATTGAAGAAACTGTGTTAGAGAGTGACTCAGGGGAAGGGACGCTGAGATCATGACCTGAGCCGAAGGCAGAGGCTTTAACCCACTGAGCCACCCAGGCGCCCCTCTTATGCATTTCTTAATAAAACAATTAAAATTTAGGAAGTCACCTTTACCAATTTCTGACATCTCACAGCAACACAGAAGTCACCTTTTTTGTTTCAAAGTATCAGTCCAGGGCGCCTGGGTGGCTCAGTGGGTTAAAGCCTCTTCCTTCGGCTCAGGTCATGATCCCAGGGTCCTGGGATCGAGCCCCGCATCGGACTCTCTGCTCAGCAGGGAGTCTGCTTCCTCCTCTCTCTCTGCCTGCCTCTCTGCCTACTTGTGATCTCTGTCTGTTGGATAAATAAATAAAATCTTAAAAAAAAAAAAAAAGGTATCAGTCCAGGACAAACTTCAGTGATGCTTTAAGTAAAAGCGGACTTTTTACTGAAATAAAAATGCAATACTTATACCATTTAATTTTAGAGGAGCCAATGATGTGACAATAATGTATTCATAAGAATTATAGTGAGTGAACCTGTATTTGAAAAATACCCTCTAGGCATTATGAGGCTCTAGAACTTGGGTATGAGCCATGATAGCACCATTTCAGTACCAGTACTGAGACTGGAAAGAAAGAAATCAAAATTACTTTCCTAGAGGGAAGACACAGGCATGTGTCTTGTTGTGGCTGTGGGTGTCCCGCCCCCCAGTCCTTCCAAGTCCCTGCGGGCTCTTCATGGACCAGCAGGACCCAAAGCTCCACTGGGGGAGTGCCGAACTTGAACGGGACCTTGGCCAGCTGCCGTCTGGTCCTTCTGCTGTGTGAGCTCCCTGGGCTTTCTCGCCGTCGGCAGAACTGCCCTCCACCTCTCCTGAGTCTTCTCGGAGAAGATCTCACTCTGAGAGCAGAAGGTGGTTCTGTCCAATTCCTCATCCGTGGTTCCGGCCACCGACTTGCAGACGCTGCACATCTGATGCGGAGAGTTCACGCGTCTACACACTTTGGGCCGTTTCTTCTCCATTTCCAGGCAGCGTGCTTCCTGCCCGGGTGGTTTTCTCAGAAGCCACGTCACCTGCCCTTGATGTCATCTGTCCCCGCAGGGTGAAGTTTCAGGCTTCTGCGTCTCACGTTCTCGAGCGGTGAATTTGCAGACCGCAAAGACGCTCGCTCCGTTTGGAGACGTGGTGTGGGTCCTGTGAGCTCTTCATTCATTTGATCTGCTGCACACAACTTCCTGGGTATCTCTTCTTTGTCTTCGCCGTGCCTTCCGATGGACGCTTTTAAGTTAGCAGCAAAAATGAGGCTCTTCTGATGACCTTGTGACGGATGGACCGGGCTCCTGCTTGCCTCTTGACCTCCCCTTCCAGGTGACCAGCCTCCGGGTGATCTTCCTCACAGACACTGGACCGGGTCACGGTCTTCAGTACGGTTCTCTCTGGAGAATTTACATCCCTTTATGGTTCGGGATCTGGCAGATTCTCACAGCGGAGTGGCCCGCACGCCCCCCTTATTCCTTCCGCTTCTGTCCCTGTGCTTCGGTCCCTCTGTTTCTCGGGAGAGGAGTTCTAACCTTGCCGAGGATGACTGTTTTCATTCAAACCGTCCATTATTCCAAGACGTTTTCAAGATGCTTTCTGCATCCGCCGCTTGGGACTGGCTTCGGATGTATGTCCGGGGGACCATATCTGTCCTTGGAGAAGAGTCATCATCGGCCCTGAAATGAAAGTTTAGGGGCCTCACTTTTTTGTCCTCTTCCAAGAAAGCCTACCATGTTCTTCAATGACCACCTGTTCAGATGTGTCCTAAGTGCCCCCGAGCACAGGGCTCCTAGCCTGGGAGCACTGGTCTCCACCGCGGGGGTGCTGAGGCCCCACGGGCTGTGCCATTAGGATCGTTGTCTCCCGACTCCTGCATAGACCTCAGCCGGGGCCGAACAGCCTTGAACTAGCCCTTCCTCGCTCCTCAAAGAATGTCAGCTCTTTACTGTAAGCCTCCCTAGCAGTAAACAGGATGTCCCGGGGGCACCCAAGAGACGTGGGACGCATGTCTTCACACATCTCCAGCAGAACATCCCACAGCTGTGCCAGGATCAACCGGGAGGACATTTTGGTGGCAGGTCGCAGGCCCTCCCCGGTCCCACAGGCCCCGCCGCTCTGCCTCCGGTGGCCAGTGTCTTCCAGGCCACACCTGTCCACACGGAACCCCATGGGGTGCCCTGTCTCTCTCACTAACACATGCCTGGCAACCAGGGGAGGCCATCAGGAGCACTGGGGGGAAAGGGAGGCCAGCCAGGTTCTAGAAAACAGGGCCTCGTAACTGCTTTCTCACGGCACAGACAGCAAGTGATGTTACCTGTACAGGGTATTTGGACAGCGGAAGTGTCGCGTGAAGCCTGGAGCTGTAAACCTGGAGGGTCAAAGCAGTATCACGCCCCCCTCTCTGCACACGAGTGTGTCGGAGCAGAACAGTGAGGCTCACTCTCCTGATTTCGAGTTTCTGCTCGAAATCTTCTGCCACGAGGAAGGCTGGTGCTGGCTGCCAGTATCCCGTGGATCTCTTTCCTCTACGACTCCCTCTCTCTTCTGTGTTTGGTCACTGTTTGGACAAGGGCACAGGACCAAATGCCCTAAAGGGCACCTTTAGACCAAAGGACCGCGAGTCCTGGATTACAATCAGGAGAGCTCAGGAGAACTCAGTCCCAACTGGCAAGGGCTTCCCAGTTCATGGGTTCTCTGTGAAGTCAGTTTGCCCCCGTTCCATCCCAGTGTTCCTAGATGGGGTTGACTCAGGGACCCAGACTCCTTCCCATATGTGGACTGACTGTCCTCAGCTCATGGCCTCTGGGGTTGCCCCGGGGATAGTCTCCAATCCACCAGTCACCCACAGCGTGTGTCTCTGCATCGGGTGTGGCTCTGTGTTTGGCTTAGCTTGGCCCCGTTTTATTCCTCCAAGCCCTTCACCCTCTCCTGGAGCATCTCCCCATAGCCAGGCTCTGAGCCGAGTGTTCCGTCACCCAGGATGTGGCCGTCCGAAGCCACTGGAGAGCTTAAGATGATTCAACGTGTTCCAGTTTCTATTTTGCAGTAATATTTATTATGTAATTAAATACATGGTAAATCTTTCAACATCCAAAAAAAAAAAAAAAGACTCTATGAGAGAGAAGAGAAATTGCACACTGTTTTTTTTTTTTTTAAAGGTTTTATTTATTTATTTGGCAGACAGATCACAAGTAGGCAGAGAGGCAGGCAGAGAGAGGGGGAAGCAGGCTCCCCGCTGAGCAGAGAGCCCGATGCGGGGCTCGATCCCAGGACCCTGGGATCATGACCTGAGCTGAAGTCAGACGCTTAACCGACTGAGCCACCCAGGTGCTCCAAAATTGCACGTTGTTTAAGAAAGAAACTTCCAGGGGCGCCTGGGTGGCTCAGTGGGTTAAAGCCTCTGCCTTCGGCTCAGGTCATGATCTCAGGGTCCTGGGATCGAGCCCCACGTCGGGCTCCCTGCTCAGCGGGGAACCTGCTTCCCTTCCTCTCTCTGCCTGCCTCTCTGCCTACTTGTGATCTGTCTGTCAAATAAATAAATAAAATCTAAAGAAAGAAAGAAAGAAAGAAACTTCCAGCTGGTGAAGCATCCGACTCTTGATTTCAGTTCAGGTCATGATTTCAGGGTCCTGGGCTCAACCCCACATCGGGCTCCCTGCTCAGGGGAGGGCTTGCTTCTCCCTCTCCCACTCTCCCTTCTTGTGTTCCCTCTCTTGCTCTCTCTCTCTCTCTGTCAGATAAATAAATAAATAAGTAATCTTGAAGAAAGAAAGAAAGAGAGAGAGAGAGGAAGAAAGGAAAGGAAGAAAGAAAGAAAGAAAGATAGATAGATAGATAGATAGATAGATGGGGCACCTAGGTGTCTTAGTCAATTAAGCATCTGCCTTTGGCTCAGGTCATGATCCCAGGGTCCTGGGATCAAGTCCCACATCGGGCTGCCTGCTCAGCGGGGAGCCTGCTTCCTCCTCTGTCTCTGCCTGCCTCTCTGCCTACTTGTGATCTCTCTCTGTCAAATAAATAAATAAAATCTTTAAAATATATATATATATATATATATATACCTGGTGGGTTCTTGATCTGGCTCACAGTGAGAACCCTGAAATAAGGAAATCGCTGTTCCGCAACTTCCGTGGGTGTCAGAAGTGCTCATGTTTCCCTCTGGAGATACGAGTGTGCATAACATGTCACATGTTAACAGACCCCCAGCTTCAAGCTGCACATTTACCTCCGTGTTTCCTAGGAGGTCAAATGGCCTCCAGATTTCATTTAAGTTTTCTATTATTCCCTTCTGAAAGGGACAATGGAGCTCTTGTTTGCGCAGCTTTGGTGAGCCCGAAGGAAAAATTGGTCATTATAAGGAGCACAAAAGATTCGCTTCCCATACATTAGCTCGTCCGTTGCTTTCCGAACGCAGAGCCGAGTGGAGGCGCATAGAAAGTGGGGGAGGAGAAAAAGATGATTTTGTGTCCAAGGCTGGGTGTCCGCATTCGGCAGGAATAAACGGAATGTAGTATCACCTCTCGGCGAACACACCGTCTGCGGGAGGAAGAAATCCTGCTAAATCACCAGCCTCCCCCCGCCCGGGCTTTTAACAGTCACTGCTCGGCGTTCCCTTATGTGTGTGTTAGGTCCCAGGGAGACAGAAGCGAGAGAGAGTTCCAGGGAACTGACTTCGTGGAAATCCTGGCGATGACTCTTGTGCCTCCACAATAAAACCCCCGCAACAAAATGAAAACCCGTGTGGATTGAGCTTAGTAAAGCCAGCAAGAAGCCCCAGCTGGAGAAGGGGCGTTTTCTGGTCAACTCGAGAAGGCAGGTTTCGGTTTTCTCTACTTTTGTACAGAAAGAAATAGGCATCAAAAGTTGTGGCTTTTATTTATTTTTTTTAAAGATTTTATTTATTTATTTATTTGGCAGAGATCACAAGGAGGCAAAGAGGCAGGCAGAGAGAGAGGGGGAAGCAGGCTCCCTCCCACCCCCACCCCAGCAGAGAGCCCGATGCGGGGCTCCATCCCAGGACCCCGGGATCATGACCTGAGCGAAGGCAGAGGCTTTAACCCACTGAGCCACCCAGGCGCCCCTAATGTTATTTTTAACCACACCCAGGTCCTAGTGACAGCTCTACATTCATTCTGAGGACATCCTTAAGAATGAATAAAGCCTGTGTTCGTTTGTTTTGGGGGTTGGCTACTTTTCCTGATGGAATTGTAGGTTAGTATGTAGGATATTCTCTTGACATTCAACTTTGTGCTGGGTCATAAAGAAAGTCAGTTTTGGAAAAAAAAATTAAAAAAAAAAATATTCAGGGGCACCTGGGTGGCTCAGTCATTAAGGGTCTGCCTTTGGCTCAGATCATTGGGATCGAGCCCGCCATCGGGCTCCCTGCTCGTCGGGAAGCCCTCTCCCACTCCCCTTGCTTGTGTTCCCTCTCTCTCTGTCTCTCTCTGTCAAATAAATAAGATCTTTAAAAATTAATAATAATAATAACAATATTCAGTGGCATCATTAATTTTCCTATGGGTCTCTGGTGTTCTTTTCAGGTTGAAACTGCACTCCTCTTTAAAAAAAAAACCTGTATTATAGAAAAATATTTCATATTTATGCAAAAGTAGACAGACGAGTATGTGGACCCCTGTGTACCCAGCTTTAATAATACCAGCTCACGTCACTCTTATTCCATCCCTGCCCTACCCAGTTTCCACGCCAGCCCCCCATTACTAACAAACCGCTGGATGCCATAGTACTTTTATCTGTACACATTTTACTACATATCTCTCCGAGAGGAGGACTATTACTTTTACAGAACCACTACACCAGTATTATACAGTAATTCCTTAATGTCATCAAACGTCCAATCAGTGTTTAAATTTCTGTCTCATAAATGTCATTATTTTTTACAGTTTGTTTATTTGACATAGGGATCCAAATGAATTCCAAGAAGTGGCAATTTTAACCTTTAACTTTTTGTATTCCATTGGTTCTCCCTCTAGCTCTTCCTTAATTTTTGCAATGTATTTATTGAAGAAAAAGCTTATCTTCATTGTCCTTCTTGGTGTTTGTCTTCTGTGTCCCATGCGGCCAGATCATCACCTTGAAATGGCTCTGCTTGTAACTGGAATGGCTCCCAGCGTCACTTTCACAGACTTCATGCAATCTTGCTGTCTTTGTAAGATCTACATTTTCACTCTGCCAGTGACTAAACCTTGGTTCGTTTTTAAAGATTTTAAAGATTTTTTTTTTTTTAAATTTGACAGACAGATCACAAGTAGGCAGAGAGGCAGGTGGGGGGTGGGGGAAGCAGGCTCCCCGCTGAGCAGATAGCCGGACGCGGGGCTGGATCCCAGGACCCTGAGACCATGACCTGAGCCGAAGGCACAGGCTTAACCCACTGAGCCACCCAGGCGCCCCTGTTCTTAAAGATTTTAGAAAAAGAGGGGGCGCGGGCGCATGCGCACGCGCACACTTGCTACGGAGGGGAGGGGCAAAAGGAGAGGAAGAGAGAATCTCAGGCAGATTCCCTGCAGGGCTCGATCCCACCACCCTGAGATCACGACCTGAGCCGAAACCAAGAGTGGGGCACCCAACCGACTGAGCCACCCGGGCACCCCAGCTAGGCTACTTGTGCAACGATAACCAGTCAAGTTCTCCCTCCACCCTGGGCAGGTGTGGGGCCCAAGTTTACTCCCTAATAAACTACAGGCAAGGCTCCATCTGAGAGTCTGCTTCTAGAAAACACGACCTAAGACAGGGTCTGAAGGGGCGCCTGGGTGGCTCAATGGATTAAGCCTCTGCCTTCCGCTGGGGTCATGATCTCAGGGTCCTGGAATCAAGCCCCGCGTCGGGCTCTCTGCTCGGTGGGGAACCTGCTTCCCCCTCTCTTTCTCTGCCTGCCTCTCTGCCTACTTGTGATCTCTCTCTCTCAAATAAATAAATAAAATCTTAAAAAAAAAAAAAAAAAGACAGGGACTGAATAAGTGAGGATTTTCATTTTATAATCTACTTTGCTTCTCAACCCAAATATACTCCCAACCATGGAGACTTGATTAATAAATTCTTGAAAATGCCCCTCATTCCCTCCCCATGATTAAAAAAAAAAAAAAAAAAAAACTGGAAGAAAGCAAACCAAAACATTCACTGTGATTATCTCTGGAAGGTGGGATTCTAGGTAGGTTTTTAAGTTACAATGTCCTATATTTTTTGAGTTTTCTTCAGTGAGCCTGCATTAACTTTATTATTGATATTTTATCATGAAAAATTGGGGGGGTTTTGCTTATAGAAATGAGAGAGAATCAACTCGTAATCATTTCAAGTGAATTTATCCTTTTTCTTGAATAAGGACAGCTTTATGTGCTCATGGATAAATTTCCACAGAAAAGATGAAGGAAAGTTATACTACGACATCACAAATCTTGACTTTCCTCACCTTGTTTAATTTTCCCTCTTGACAAAGATTAAAAATCTAAATAAAAAGGAAGAGGGAACCTGGGCGGCTCAGGTCATGATCCCAGGGTGCTGGGATCGAGCCCCGCATCGGGCTCTCTGCTCAGCAGGGAGCCTGCTTCCCCCCTCTCTCTCTGCCTGTCTCTCTGCCTACTTGTGATCTCTGCCTGTCAAATAAATAAATAAAATCTTTTAAATAAATAAATAAATAAAAAGGAAGAAAGGGCTTTAATTTTTTGCCACAAAAGAAATAAACCTTGATAGGCAAGTCTGACTTACACTTCTTGAGAGATTTAAATACTGAGAACAAAAAATGCATTTACGCTTAAGGATGAAGCCTTTTAATTACTTTTAGCCATGAGCTTTTTCTGTTGCTCCCTTTGTTTCTAAAGGTTTTCTACTGTCTTTTTTTTTTTTTTTAAAGATTTTATTTATTTATTTGTCAGAGAGAGAGAGCATACAAGCAGGCAGAGTGGCAGGGAGAGGCAGAGAGAGAAGCAGGCTCCCGGCTGAGCCAGGAACCCAATGTGGGACTTGATCCCAGGACCTTAGGATCATGACCTGAGCCGAAGGCAGCGGCTTAACGCACTGAACCACCCAGGCACCCCTCTACTGTCTTTGATCACCAGAAGATGGAGAGAAAAGGACAAGAAATAGTTTCCTGTTAAAGCAGAGAACTAGAAATTTCTGAGTGCCCAGGGCTCTCTCCTCCCATCAGTTTCAGAGACTGAGGCTATGGTCAAATCACAGAATGATTTTTTTTTTTTAAAGATTTTATTTTTAAGGAATCTCTACACCCAACATGGTGCTCGAAACTACAACCCCAAGATCAAGAGCCACGTGCTCTGCCGACTGAGCCAGCCAGATGCCCCCACGGCGTGATTTTCTAAACATGAAGCTTCCTTAATACTCTTACCAAATTTCCTCCACAATTCTCATTTTTAACTTCCATTTAAATCCAAACACAAAGGGAAAAAGTCCACCGGTGTGTGTGTATGTGTGTGTATCTACGTCTGTCTCTGTGTGTGTATGTGTGCGCGCGTGCGCACGTGCCCACATATACAGGCCAGTTTCCAATATGCTGGCACAGGAGAGTAAACTTTGAAATGATCATTCTACTCTGGAATGTTTTATTTTCATTATATTTTGTGGTTGCTACTGTCCTCAAGGCGAGCCTCGTACAAGGGAAATGACTGAGTTCCAAAAAAACTAGACAAGAAGGGTTTTCTGTATTTTGACCCCACCTTTCCCTCAATTCTCTTTGTGACATCAGTTTTTGTTTTTGTTTTTTAAGATTTATTTATTTATTTGACAGAGAGAGACACAGCACGAGAGGGAGCACGAGCAGGGGGAGTGGGAAAGGGAGAAGCTGCCTTGCCGCCGAACAAGGAGCCCAACGCAGAACTCGGTCCTAGGACCCTGGGATCAGGACCCAAGCTGAAGGCAGGCCCTTAACGACTGAACCTCAGTTATGTTTTCTCAAAGAAAATCAGATGTTGTTCCATAACAGATTTCAAGGGCATCTTTGAGAAATCCTGGCCTTTGAGATCACAGACACCCGGGTGCAGACACCCTCTGCCATGATCTGTAGGATGTTGGCCTCACCTCAGGGCTGATCAGAGCCCCAAGTTCTTCATCTGCGCAAAAGGGATCATGATCAAGGTGCCCACTGCCATGTCTGAGTTTTATGTGGAAGGGAATTAGGGTGGCGGTCCGGTCGTGGAGAGGGAGTGGGTATTAAAGGCTCTACCTAAAGGAATGGGTACATAGTACACAGTTTTGAAATAGTGTTTCCTTGATGAGGTCTCTCTTTATACTTAAACTTTAGATGTATTCAGAGCGGCTTGTGGGAGGGTCGAACAGGAAAGCATGCTGTGAAGTTCCCCTAAAGCCACCTCTGATCCCATAACCGATTTGGTGACCATCGAGATGCCGTGTGCAAACCAGCTGGCGTGGGATGATGGCTGGTCACTGTCATTGGTTGTCATTTTATGGTACATTTACATTTCACTGAATGTGCATTAAGAATGCCAAGTATGATCTGTGTGGGGTGTGCATAAACTGAATTGTTTTGAATAGGTTAAAAATTCACATGGTTCAAAACCAAAAGGTACACAAGGTACAGAAGAGAATGAAGCCTCCCCACGGCCCAGCACCCCCAGAAACATCAGTTCTACCCATCTCTTGTTTGAGCTCCTAGAGATACTTTATGCCTATATAATCTACTAGATGTATGTATTTTTTCTTCTCTTTAATATACAAATTGTAGCTTATACTCCAATTTCTATACATAAAAAATATATCTTTGTGGGGTTTTTTTTGTTCTTTTTTTTTTAGAGAAAGAGAGTGTGAGGCTGGTGGGGAGGGCCAAAGGGAGAGGGAGGTGGACCATCTTAAGGACGATCCACATGCACAGGGTGGAGCCTGATGCAGGGCTCGAACTCACGACCCTGAGATCATGACCTGAGCAGAAATCAAGAGTCAGACGCTTAACCGACTGAGCCACCCCAGCTTCCCTATAAACCACATACCCTGATGCTCGTTTCATATCAGCGCATAGAATCCCCTCACTCCCGTCCAGATGACCATGATTTGTTCTGCCATTCTCCTGTTGATGGATATTTAGGGTGTTTGCAATATTTCGCTGTAACATATAACATTGTATCAGCGACACTTTTCCCATAAGGGATTAGGGATTTACACTTGTGTAAGTATTTCTGTGTGTCACACTCCCAGAAGTAGAGTTACCGGTTCAAAGGGTAATACTGTGTTTGTAAATTTGATGCATGTGAGAGTGGCTGTCTCACCCACTTTTGCAGTGCCGTACATAAGCAAGCTTTGGGATCATCTGTCGTGTAAGGAGTGAAAACCAGTATCTCAGTATAGTTTATGTTCCATTTCTCTTCTGTTTAAAAGCCATTGGTACTGGTATTGGGTGGCTCAGTCGGTAAAGCATGCAACGCTTGTTCTCCGGGTCATGAGTCCGAGCCCCATATTAGACTGTACAGTTTACTTAAAATAAAAAAATAAAGAGAATACCTTGGAATAAAAAGTCATTTATATCGTTCTGGATGTGTGTGTGTGGTTGTGTGTGTGTGTGTACACAGTCCTCCAGTGGATGTGTGCCCACCATGCTAGTCTCATTTTTTTTTTTTTTGCCAAGTCATTGCCTTAGGAATAGGTAGATGATACGATTTTGGCCAACAGGTATAAAGGGGAGCCTACCGAGAGGGCTTCACGGAAGGTTTTCTTCACCCTTAAAAGAGGGACGAGGTGGGGACTTTTTTTGTGGCTTACAGACATCACCATCTCCCTAGGACTCCCGGAACTCTGAGGCCACCTTGGGGTCTGGATAGGAGACAGAGGAAAACCAGCTAGAAATGGGAGAGTGAGAAGAAGAGCAAAAAACCTGGCTCCCAGATTCACTAACCAAATCACCACCCCCAGAGACAGGCTAGTGCCCAAGTCCTTAATAGATGATTCATCAATGGCTTATTGTTTAAGCTCTGTTGAATTCGTTTCCTGTGATTTGTCGCTAAGCTATCCTAACGTCCCAGCTCCTTCAAGATACTGAAAACTCTAGAAACTTCTCTTCTCCCTGTGGAGTTGAACGGACTATGGCTTTCTGTGAAGGCTCTGAGTATGCAGCAGAGTGAGAAGGGAACTTCATTAAACTCAGTAGGTCAAATAAAAGATTAAAAAAAAAAAAAACGGGGGTGGGGGCGCCTGGGTGGCTCAGTGGGTTAAAGCCTTCGGCTCAGGTCATGATCCCAGGGTCCTGGGATCGAGCCCCGCATCGGGCTCTCTGCTCAGCAGGGAGCCTGCTTCCCCCTCTCTCTCTGCCTACTTGTGATCTCTGTCTGTCAAATAAATAAATAAAGTCTTTTTAAAAACAAACAACAGCAACAAAAAAACACAGGGTATCACTGGTTTCCTTCAGCCCAAACCTGTGAGCTTCAAGTGGCTTCTCAGTGAGCAAACCATTTGTTTCCTCATAAGGATACTTACCTGCTTCTGCTATTATCATTGTATTATTTGTTCTCGTTCCTTTAAAGCGGAGTTATTCAGAAAATAGGACAGAAGTCACTGCCAGTGTCTTGGAGCTTACTTTGCTGAGACAGGAAATCACTCTAAAGATTATAAAAAGGTAAAGCAAAATGGACCTTTTGAGATTCTCCAGAGCACTGGTTTTAACCTTGCTGCACAGTGAAATCATCTGAGCAAAAAAAAACTTTTAAATACTGATAGCCACTCCCAGATTTTCTGGTTTTATTGTTCCAGGAGTTGGCCTAAGCACCAGGAATTTTTTTTAAGCTTCTCGGGTGTTTATCATTGCAATTTAATTTTTTTTTTTTTAAGGAGATAGAAGTTTATTGACTACATTGCAAGGTAGGACCGCAGAAGAGGGGTGTCTGCCTATTTTATTTTAATTTTATAATATTTTCCGTCAACCTTTCATTTTGGAAAAATTGTAATTGCATGATAGTAAAGTCAACTTCGTATCTTTCACCTACGTGGGTGACATCTGGCCACCCTGGTTTTGAATAATTCACTTATGATTCTTTGTAAACTTTTATTCATTTTGATACACTTATAACAATAAAAATGAAGCCCTGCAAATAAATGTAAACACTGGCCCCTGGTGTTGTTTTCTTTTCCCCAAAATGGTTCTTTTTCTTAACAAGTTATAGATTCTCCTCTTCCAAAGTGTAGAACCTAAGAAAGGGTGTATGCGGTGAAGCTACTTCTTGCTTTTCCACTCCGGACGGACGTTTCCTCCCAGTCCCGTCCTTAAATTGTGTGTCGTTCTGGAGATACTTTATGCTCTCTTGTCTTCACCCTCAAGCACAACTTTGCCAGATTTCATATACTTTTCTTTTTTTTTCCTAAGATTTTATTATTTATTTATTTTTAAATTTTATTTATTTATTTTTTTAAGGTTTTACTTACTTACCGGACAAAGAGACATAGCGAGAGAGGGAACACAAGCAGGGGGAGTGAGAGAGGGAGAAGCAGGCCTCCCATGGAGCAGGGAGCCCGATGAGGGGTCCGATCTCAGGACCCTGGGATCATGACCTGAGCCGAAGGCAGACACTTAAGGACTGAGCCACCCAGGTGCCCCAAGATTTTATTTTTAAGTAATCTCTGTACCCAACGGGGGGTTCCAACCCACAACCCTGAGACCAAGAGTCATATGCTCTACCCACTGAGCCAGCCAGACGCCCCTCATGTACTTTTCTTTTTTTTTTCCTTTTTCAAAAAGATTTTATTTATAGCTTTGCGCAGTGGCAGTATCGTAGCCAATGAGATTTATCCGAGGCGCGATTATTGCTAATTGAAAAAGATTTTATTTATTTATTTGACAGATCACAAGTAGGCAGAGAGGCAGGCAGAGGGAGAGGAGAAGCAGGCTCCCTGCTGAACGGAGAGCCCGATGCAGGGCTCGATCCTAGGACCCTGGGATCATGACCTGAGCCCAAGGCAGAGGCTTTAACCCACTGAGCCACCCAGGCGCCCCTCTCATGTACTTTTCCAACGCAGACTTATCTGGTATCACTGTTATCATCCCAAAGCACCTAATGCTTAATAATAATAATAATTAATTATTATTATTATTATTATTATTATTATTTAGGGCCCCTGGGTGGCTCAGTTGGTTAAGCAATTGCCTTCAGCCCAGGTCATGATCTGAGGGTCCACGAATCAAATCCTGCATCGGGCTCCCTGCTCAGCAGGGAGTCTGCTTCTCCTCCCTCCTCTGCCCCTGCCCCCTGCTCATGTCCTCTTTCTCTCTCTTGCTCTCTCTCTTTCAAACAAATAGATAAAACTTCTAAAAAATAAAATAAAATCTTTATTTTATTTTTAAAATTAATATATAGTAGACTTACAATATCATTAATTCCAGGTGTACAGCATAGTGACTCCACATTTATATATATTACAAAATGCTCATCACCATAAGTCTTGTTACCGTAATGTGTCACCACATGAAGTTATTACAATATTATTGACTATATTCCTTATGTTGTGCTTTACGTCCCAATGACTTATTTCTTTTATAACTGGAAGTTGGTACTTCTTTTTTTTTTTTTTTTTAGATTTTATTTATTTATTTGTCAGAGAGAGAGAGCAAGCAAGCGAGCACACAAGCAGGCAGAGTGGCAGACAGAGGCAGAGAGAGAAGCAGGCTCCCCGCTGAGGAAGGAGCCCGATGTGGGACTCGATCCCAGGATCCTGGGATCGGGACCTGAGCCAAAGGCAGCGGCTTAAGCCACTGAGCCACCCAGGGATCCCTGGAAGTTGGTACTTCTTAATCCCCTTCACCTAAAAAACAATTTTAGGGGTCTCCGGCTGGCTCACTCGGAAGAGCACATGACTCTAAATCTTGGGGTTGTGAGTTCGAGCCCCATGTTGGGTGTAGAGATTACTTAAATACATAAAACTTAATAAATAAATAACCATTTTAAGGGGAAGAATTCCTTGCTGGTGGTTAAAAAGTGATCAGCTGCAGAAACTTAATAATGAAAACCAAGGCTGCCTTGCCCCCCCAGGTCTGGGTCTCCAAGAAAAAGCACTTTCATTTCTCCTGGTTGTAATTGTTCCAGTTCTTACCTCTGAAATTTGAGTGTCAGATTTACACCCCCTGGTTGTGGAGGGTCAGCTGTAGAATTTCATGTCTTAACTTCCTGCTATAGAGGAGGAAGTCCTCGCCTCCTTCCCCGCCCCCCTCCCTGCATAGATAGAGGTATTTCACTGTTCTTGTTCGTTCCCAAAGTATCTTTTTCAGAAAGATACAACATAACTATTTTCTAGCCACTTAGGTGGTGAGGATGATTAGTGTGTTGAATGTTAGGCAGTGCTCTTTCAAGTGGTTCTGATCTGCCAGAATGCTTTGGGGGGAAAAAAATACTTCTTATGCGTAAATAATGTGGGCACATACATTGTTGGGTTGAGCAGCTATGTAATTACAAACCAAATCTGAACAGACTCTTTGTTGCTCGAGGGCTTGAGAGATGATGACACTCCCGGATTACCATTGAGTGTGCATCTGTGTCCCTGGCTTTTGTGCTCTTGTGAATACATAGCCCTACAGATCAAAGTCGAAAGAGTTGTTATTGTAGTCTTAAACCATATCTTTATTTATTCATTCAACAAACACCAGGGAGAGCCAGGAGCCCATGATCCCAGGATAAGGAGAACTCAGCTGTTTAATGAACACAGGGTTTTATTTTGGATCGATGCAAACGTTCTGGGGGGCGCCTGCCTGGCTCACTCAATGGAACACTTGACTCTGTATCTCAGGTTGTGAGTTCGGGCTCCATGTCAGGTGTAGAGATTACATGAAAATGAAATCTTTAAAAATACATCAATTCATGAATTCATTAATAAAATAATGTTCTAGAACTAAATACAGATGGGGGTTACACAGCATTGTGAATGTAGTAAATACCACTGAATTATTCACTTTAAAATCTTTAAAATGGTTAATTTTCGGAGTGCCTGGGTGGCTCAGTCGTGAAGCGCCTGCCTTCTGCTAGGATCATGATCCCAGGGTGCTGGGATCAAGACCTGCATCGGGCTCCCTGCTGGGGAGGAAGCTGGCTTCTCTCTCTCCCACTCCCCTTGCTTGTGTTCCCTCTCTTACTATGTCTGTCTCTGACAAATAAATAAACAAAGTCTTTAAAATAAAATAAAATGGTTAATTCTCTGTACATTTCAGGGGGGAAGGGTTCTGTGGTAAGACAGCTTAGGAAACATTGTATCATGTAGCCATCTTAGATCTGTACACTGTGTCTGGCATATCAAAGCATCTGAGAGGTCTGACAGTAGAAGTCTCTTAACTTCCTCTAACCCAAGGTTTCAGCGTCATCCCGCCCTAGAGCTTCTTTCAATACCTGTTAACATTCTTTGAAACCACTTTGGGAGACGCTTTTAGGGAAAGTTATTTATTGCTGTGAAAGAGGTTTATGATAGTTTAATGCACAAGGCAGCGACAACGTAGTTTATACAGTGCGATCAACTATTTTGCAAAAACATGTAAGTATGCTCAGGCGTGGAAAACAAATTGACAATTTATATCAACACTAGGTATCTTGGGATGCCAGGGTGGACCAGTCAGTTAAGTGTCTGCCTTCGGCTCAGGTCATGATCCCAGCATTCTGGGATTGAGTCCCACATTGGGCTCCCTGCCCAAGGGGAGCCTGCTTCTCTGCCTGCCGCTCCCCCTGCTTCTACTACCTCTCTCCGACAAATCAATAAATAAAATTTTAAAAATATTTTTAAAAGAACAGTAGGTATCTCTTTCATTTTCTAAGAAGTGAATTAGGTTTTTTTTCCCCCTTTCATCTGTATTTTAAATTTTGTCTGCACGAGTATGTATTACTTGTGTGATTACAGCTTTTTTAAAAAAGAAAAGAACTCTACATTTACATTTATTTTGTCCTGTCCTACCTACAAAAAAAAAAAAATCCTAATTTTTGTCCTTACATTGCTGCAGGCTTTATAAACTGGATTGGGTCATTAAGATAGCAGAGAAGAGGACACTTGGCTGGCTCAGTCGATTAAGCATCCAACTCTTGATTTTGGCTCAGGTCATGATCTCAGGGTTGTGAGATGAAGCCCTAAATTGGGCTCTGTGCTCAGCAGGGAGCCTGCTTGAGATTCTCCCCCTTCCTGTACTCCTCCCTACTCTCTCTCTCAAAATAAATAAATCTTGGAAGGAAGGTGGGAAGGAAGGAATAGAAAGAGAAAGAAAGAAAGAACAAACGAACGAACGAAAGAAAGAAAGAAAGAAAGAAAGAAAAGTTAGATCAGTCCTTTGCCTTTTCTAGCTTCCAGAGGGCACCAACATCCCTGGCTCCTAGAACCTTCCTTCCATCACCCAACTTCCTGCTTCTCTTGTTACATCTCTTATTTCCTTCTTTGACGTGCTGCCTCCTTCTTATAAGCACCCCCCCCCCCGCCGCCCCGGTGATTATGTTGGATCCACCAGCGCAATCAGGCTGCCTTTTGAATCTCAAGGTCCTTAATTTAAGCACATCTGCAAAGCTCCTTTCGTCATGTAGGGTAACATATTGACAAGTTTCAGAGACTCGGATGTGGACTTCTTAGGGGTGGGTATTACTCAGCCTGCCACAGTCCCTATCATTTCTTTGGAGCCTCCTGCTCTGCCAAGCTCCATAAATTTCTTCCCCCCACTCTACTCCTCTTTCCTCCCGAGTGATCCCATGAGACTTCTCCCCTTGCCCACCTGTCTCGCCAGAGCTCTGTTTCCAACGAGGACCTGTCAGTTTCAGGTTGGTCCCTCCACCCCGACCCTGCCTTCTCCCTGTGCACACAGCCCCACTGCAGGGGCACGGTTGTTCTCTAGATCTGGATGCGTTTCTTAGAATATTCTGAGTACAATAGTCAGTGCTAAGTTATTCATTGCATTCTCCATATGCAGTGCTGAGTCCTTCATTATTTATTGGTCATGTTACTGATTATCAATCCAAGAGTATATTCACTATAAATCATTTCAGTGATGGTGATGATGTCTTGAGTTTCCATCCTGAAGCAGTATAAAGAGTACTTGAGAGCACAGATACCCAAGCTACGCTCCCTGGGTTCAAATCCCAGCTCCCTAAATTACTAGCCGTGTGACCTCTCTCAGCCTCGTATTACCTCCGCTTACTCACCAGCTAAAAGGTGATCGAAAAATATCTATGCCTTCAGGTTGTTTTGAGGAGTAAGAAAGATAAAGGATGCAGCACGTCTTGCACGCAGTAGGTCCACAGCGTCTTTAAATACCCTTCTCCTTAGAGATCAGTATACCAGGCCAAGCTTTCCCTTAGAGTACTTATAGCCAGTGCCAAACTATGAGATAGTCTCTTTATTTCCATTTTCACAGATGAAAGGGCTTTGTGATGATTTACTGAAAAGAGTAAAAGCAGTGATGGGACCCTGGGTGGCTCAGTCAGTCAAGCATCTGCCTTCAGCCTGGGTCATGATCCCAAGAGTCCTGGGATCCAGCCTGGTTTCGGGCTCCCTGCCTAGCGGAGAGCCTGCCACTTTCTCTCCCTCTGCCCCTTCCCCCTGCTGGTGCGCGTGCTCGCTCTCGCTCTCTCTCTCTCTGTCTCTGTTTCTCTCTCAAAGGAATTAATAAAATCTTTTTCAAAAAAAGCAGCAAGTGAAGAACTTGTCTGGGGCAAAAATTAAGTACAGATACACATATAAGTATGTGTATGTATGTGTGTTTAAGTTTGGAGGAAAAAATAAACCGTAGAAAAGCATGATGAATAAAATAACAAGTACTGTTAGCAGTGATGTATGGTCACATTTTTTTAAAAAATTAAGTTCCAGGGCGCCTGGGTGGCTCAGTGGGTTAAGGCCTCTGCCTTCGGCTCGGGTCATGATCTCAGGGTCCTGGGATCGAGCCCCATATCGGGCTCTCTGCTCGGCGGGGAGCCTGCTTCCTCCTCTCTCTCTCTGCCTGCCTCTCTGCCTGCTTGTGATCTCTGTCTGTAAATAAATAAATAACACCTTTAAAAAAAAAATTAAGTTCCAAATGGGTACGTGGGTGGCCCCGTGGGTTAAGTGTCTAACTCTTGATCTCCACTCCTGTCTTGATCTCACAGTTGTGAGTTCCAGCCCTACATGGGGCTTTGCACTGAGCATGGAGCCTAGTTTGAAAACAAAAAATTAAGTCTCAACAGGTCCGCCTCAAAACAAACAATCAGCTTCCGTCTAAAGAGAATCACTCTTAGCGTTCTGGCAGCTTCCAATCACACGTTATGCTGAGCACATGAGTTTCATTTCACTGGATACATCCTGGGTCTACATTCTGCTCTTCCGTCAATCCGCGTCTTTCAATGTCAATAGCATGGCCTGGTCATCTATTTTACAAACCACTTTGTGTGTATTTATTTTTTCCCTTACAAACTAAGAGTTGCCCTCCTAAATTTTTTATTTTGACATAATTATAGATCACAAGAAGTGTAAAAATAGTACAAAAAGGTCCCATCCCCTAGCTTCCCCCAATAGCGACATCCCACATAACCACAGATCATTGATCAAAACCAGGAAACAGACACTGGCATAATTCGCTTAGAGGCTATAGACCTTACTCAGAGTTCACCAGTTTTTTACATGCACGCATTTTTGTTTTTTAATATGTCTTTATGTGTCCGTCAATGACATTTTTATCCCTCGTGGCCTTTTAAAAAATGTAATCGGGACCCCTGGCCGGCTCAGTCAGAGGAGCATGTGACTCTTAGCCCTGGGGTTGTGAGTTAGAGCCCCATGTTGGGCGTAGAGATTACTTAAAATAAAAAGTATATATTTTTTAATGTTTGGGTTTTTTAAGAGATTTATTTATTTATTTTAGAGAGAGAGAGAGAGCAAACACATGAGCAGGGGGAGGGGCAGAGGGAGAGGGAGACAGAAACCTCAGGCAGACTCCCTGCGGAACGCAGACCTGAGATCATGACCTGAGCAGAAATCAAGAGTCAGACACTTAACCGGCTGAGCCACCCAGGTGCCCTGATCGCGTTTTTTCCAAAGGCCATGAAGAGATAAAAATGTCATCAAAATAAAAAAATCTTTTCAAAAAACTCAGTCAGGGACGCCTGGATGGCTCAGACGGTTAAGCGTCTGCCTTCAGCTGGGGTCCTGATCCCAGGGTCTTGTGCTCTTTCTCAGACGATAAAATAAATAAAATCTTTTAAAATTTTTTAAATAAATAAGTAAATAAATAAATAAACATTTTTAAAGATGCAATCAACCCAGAAATAGAAAACAAAGAATATTCAAACCCAGTGTATTTGTGGTTATTTCCCCCGAGGTTATTTTCTCCGTATGTATGCTGATCTTTGAAGCAGTAACAGAAAGGATCCTCTGATCTGCATAACATAGTTAACGTTGCCTTTTTAAAAAAATCGTGGGCATCTTGCCCCGTCAGAACCGATTTAGACCTGTTGCAGTGTGCAAATGTTTAGGATAAAACCACTTTATACTGTTAACTATTGACTTCCCTTGGAAGTAATAACCCAGATATGCCCAGGCTCTAAACCTCTTTGGAAACCGGGATGTGCCCCCGTTGTCAGAAGGTCAGAACCTGAGCTGCGGGGTCCCTGCCCTTCCCTGGCACAAAGGAGAGGAAACCCTTCCCCCTGGACCCCGCACAGGCCCTCGTTCATCTTCCCATGGCCCTGGCCGTGTGTGCCGCTCTCACACCTGCTCAGGCCCGAATTACTGTTAACATTTACTAAACATTTTTATGAGACCTCCCCCTTAACAACTTCCCGTGAAAGCATAGCGCGCCCCCGCCCCGCCGACAGCCAGGCTTCCCTTCCCCCACACCCGCGCATCTTAGTCCGGGTTTGATGGGAACCGTCCCATTTCTGTTCTTCCTGCATTTGGCATAAATATTTCCCGCGGCTCATAAACACCTGGGCTATTTTACCAGGGTCGTGAAAAGAGGTTTATGACCCAAATATGAAAACTTGTTGAGAATGAACGCTGAGGCACACGGGCTGTGTTATTCTTGGAAAGCTAAGACGACGACGCAGGCGGGGCCCCGAGGTGAAAACGCACGTGCGCTGCTATCTACCTGCTCGCAGCGCTAAGCCCCGGCTGGGATTCGGTCTCTCTGCAGCTCTTCGAGGTAAGCAGGCAGCCCTGCGGTTGCCAAGGGTTATCAGCTTCCTGTCGGGGTGTTTTTCGCAGCATTATTCTGTTGCAAAGTGAATGAGGCCAAAGAAAATCGGAAAAGAGATTTTGGAGCGGGGAGGTTAATAAAAATCCATTTTGTCACTCGGCAGCCTCCCCCCCCCGCCCAGCTTCCTTTTCCAGGGCCCTGAGTCCCTTTGTATTATTGACAGATGCCATTTGCTCTTTTACGATGTGATAATAAAAACCTTCAGCCTAGCTCAGTGTTATTCCTTTCCTCCCCTGACCAGGAGGGAGCCAAATGGCTTGTAGGCCCCGCCACAGGCGGTTTTTCATTAGACAACTTTACAATGAACAACATTCGAATGACACTTCAGAAAAGGAGCCGAATCTGGTCCCGGAGAGGGATTTCTATGGAAATTTCTATGGAAACTGTAGGCAGTCTGATGGACTCAGACTTCGTTGTGTTTGCAAACGGACCCAGATTTTATACAAATAAAGAATAGTGAATGCCGAACAGGGAAGAGTTGGTAGCCCCTGCAAACCGAGCCGAGCTCAGCTTACACAGGACCGTCTTCTCATTTTTGCCGTTCGGGCATTTGTATAAAACAAGGCATCTAAGCAATAGTTGCTGAAGTCCTATCAGCTTGTAATCCGTCGTTCAGTTTCTCGTACAAAAACATTTCCTTTGATTTTCTAGCATTAATTTGTACCTGGTGTTGGACATGGAAGCTCGTTTAAAATGCGCTTAAAGGGGATGCCTGGGTGGCTCAGTCGGTTAGGCGTCTGCCTTCGGCTGGGGCGGTGATCCCAGTGTCCTGGGATTGAGTCCCATAAAATGTATTTTTTTAAAAATGCACTTCAAGGGTCCATAGTTTCTTATTCCGCAAATTTATGTTTTAGACATTTTCATGATTCATCAATCATTTTCAAACTTAAATTTTATTTATTTATATTTGGCCAGCAATTCTCCCTATTTTTTTTTTTTCTTAAAATATATTATTATTAGGGGCGCCTGGGTGGCTCAGTCAGTAAAGCATCTGCCTTCCGCTCAGGTCACGATCCCTGGGTCCTGGGACCGAGTCCCACATTGGGCTCCCTGCTCAGTGGGGAGTCTGCTTCTCTCTCTCCCTCTGCCTGCTGCTCCCCCTGTTTGTACTCTCTCTTCCTCTCTGTCAAATAAATGAATAAAATCTTAAAGAGAAAAATATTTTAAAAATATATATAGACATATATATATATTATTATTAGTGCTTTTTAGTGGTTCAAGCCATTAATTAGTTAAACCTACTAGTTTAAAACGAGGCCATATTAGACAGTTGTGACTCAAATTGTTTCATCCCTATATATCCCATAAGCCATAAATGAGAGGTGTTGGTAAACAACAGATGTCTTCAAAAGGACACAGACACATTTCTCTGCTGTGTTTTAGCATTAACTCTCTAGAGTCTGGACAGAAGTATTTTTGTGGATCACTGGTTCCTGTGTATGTTTCCTGAAATGTTCTATCTATAAACAAACCTAAGTGAGGCGTGATCTTGGTTGAAAAGCACGAATGTGATTCACCCTATTCTACATATTACATCATTTGTGAGGTTTTTTTTTTCTGAACCATAAATATAGATATCTCAGGAATAGGTTTATAATTCACTCTTTTAAAAAAAAGTGTTGATTTCCATTATTTGGTAATAATAATAGCTAAAATTATTGAGCATGCAGTGTGTGCCCACCTGATTCTAAACCCTGCCTGACCATGAACTCATTTTGTTCCCATCATCAACTGATAAGTATTCTGAATATCCTTGTTCTATAGGGAAAGTTGAGGAAATAGGCAGTTACGTGGCGGAGAAAAATTACCAATGGCCCAATTAATGATGAGGTTGTTGCCAGTCTTTCTCCCAGTGCGGTGGTGAATGTCCTTGCACGTCTCTTTGACACACCCCGGTCTGGTTTTGTAGGCTTCCATGCTAGGTGTCAAGTTACCATGTCGAAAGCCAGGTGTCTTGTTCGTGTTGGAAGGTATTACTGCCAATTTAGTTAGGGTACCGGCTATTCTTCCTGCTTTTAGCTGACGTCGCCATTTCTTTAGATAGATGATGCATGGATGGATGGATGGGTGGATGGGTGGTCCGTCAGGTAGATAGAACCCCTTTTCTTTTTCTTCTAGGATTTTATTTATTTATTTGAGAGAGAGTGGGAGAGAGATCACAAGCAGGGGGGGAAGGGTAGAAGGAAAAGCAGACTCTCACTAAACAGGGAGCCCGATGTGGGACTAAATCCCAGGACCCTGGGATCGTGACCTGAGCGGAAGGCAGGGGCTTAACCAACTGAGCCACCCAGGTGCCCATGAACCCATTTTCTAAGAGTTTCTGAATTAACAGCATTCATGCTGCTTTTCACCACCACCCCAAATGGAGAGGCTGCCCTAAAGGATTGGGATAGTTTTCCCAAAATTTGGGGTGTATTAATCTCAGCTCTTTCTCATTTCATCTCCACTCTGTTAGCAGGTTCCAGAAACTTCTAAAATTCCATTGTTTCGTTCTTTCTCTCTCTCTCTCTCATTCTTTCTCTCTTGACTTTATTCTTTCTTTATTTTTCTTTTTCTTTTTCTTTTTCTTTTTTTTTTTTTGCTCATAAATTCATCTGAGAGGTAACACAGGCCAAATGGTGAGTCCCAGCAGTACCCAGACAAACGAGGAGCGACTCCACAAGTTTTAAGCAAAAGTTGTTCCCCAGAAAAACACTTGGTCATCAACATTCCCGGAACCCTCTCCCCTTGTGCAGTGAGCACAGAGCAAAAGCCAACAGCTTTTACTTCCAAAAAACAGATCAATCCAAATGAAACGGGGCCTTCAAAATTCATAGTCCAACACTTAACAAAATCTGATTGTGAGCAAGGAGGGTCTCGGTGTCTGCACACCTTCATCCTCAAAGAGACAGAAATGCACTTTAGCAATTCCTGATGACCATGGGCAGCCCTGTCATCTGTGAGCTGGAAGATCAAAGGCTCAACTCCAGGACGGGAAATGGGGAGAATTAGTGTCCCACTAGGAGCCTCTCGCCCCGCCGTAAGCCTGGTGGTTCTTCTTATGATCATGAGCTATTTGACTCTTAATTTGGGGTTTCATTAAGGACGTATCCACACTCGAATAAGGGAAGTTTGCAGTTTCTTTTGAAGTCCAGCTGTTAGAAGGAATTGTGATTCGGAACTGTCCCTGTTTGCAGAGTCCGTAACTCTGTGCCTGATACACAGTCAACCCTTCGTAACTTTGGCCGTTAAACTTTTATTATTAAAATAACTTAATGGCAAAATTATGTGCACGGTTCCAATGAATTGATCTTAGCCTGCTTTGCTGGGGTGCTTTAGAGATTTCTAGAATCGAGTCTGGCACATAGAGGGGCAACAGATTTTTGCTGTATGAGTGCCTCGAACACTCGTGGTGAAACGTGGAGCTGGTTCATTAACCCCTGGGAAGGTGGCTGAGGCTCCGAAAGCTGACATAGTTGCCTAAGGTCGATTGACACCCAGCCTTTGTAAAGAAGTTTCTTATGGAGTGCCTGGGTGGGTCAGTTGGTTAAGGGGCTGCGGTGGGTTCAGGTTATGGTCCTGGAGTCCCAGGATCCAGTCCTGCATCCGGCTCCCTGCTTGGTGGGGAGTCTGAGCCTCCCTGTTCTCATGCTCTCTCTCTCGCTCTCAATCTAATAAATAAATTCTTTAAAAAATCTTTAAGAAGCCTGTCCTGCCTTTACTTTTCTCTGAATTTCTCTGAATCCTGAATTTATAAGGCTGAGCAACAGAATTTACTGAAGTGTCTGTACCCTTCCTAATGCCGCCAGTAAGTGGAAGAAATCGCTTGGCACATGCCAGAGAGAGTCGAGCTTAGCCTGGTTGGAAACCCACAGACTCAGAAGCCCCCAGACCGGGACTCCAACCCAAACCCTGACGCTTGGGGCTGTGTGATCCTAGGTAGATCGCTTTACCTGTCTGAGCCTCAGGGTCCTTACAGGATTAAATAAAATACTGTCTGTAAGGAATCTACTCCCTGATGTGGAAACACAGCTCTCTGTAGCCCACCAGGTCCACAAAAATGTGCGTGTCCCGAGCCCCAGACCTGCGTCTATGTTATATTACGTGGCAAAGGGCAATTAAGGCAGCAGATGGAAAGAAGGTTGCTTCTCACCTGACCTGAGATGGGGAGATTATTTTGCATCATTCCAGTATAACACACTGTGGGTTTTTTTGTTTGTTTTGTTTTTTTTATTTATTTGACAGATAGAGATCACAAGTAAGGAGAGAGGCAGGCAGAGAGAGGAAGGGAAGCAGGCTCCCTGCTGAGCAGAGAGCCCCATGTGGGGCTCGATCCCAGGACCCTGGGATCATGACCTGAGCCGGAGGCAGAGGCTTTAACTCACTGAGCCACCCAGGCGCCCCTAACACACTGTTTTTATAAGAGTTTTCTGTTTGGTATGTAGCAGGAGTCAGCAATTTTTTTCTGTAAAGGACCAGATAGTAAGTATTTTCAGCTTTGGCATTGCCTCAAGCAACGATTCCTGCTAAAAAACTGGATCATCTTTTTTCTTTTTTTTTTTTTTAACTTCACAATTAAAATGTAAAAACCATTCTCAGCTCATTGGCAGTAACAAAACCAACAGGGAGGCCTGATGTGGCCGGCAGACTCCTGCAACATGCAAAGGTGCACGTATTTATTTTATTTCCAAAAAGAGGCTAAAGCCATATATATATACAGATTTTTACCCATCTTCTTACAGTAAGTTTTTAACAACACTATGTTGATGAGTGCATCGTATATTCTCATAAGAAATGTAAAATGTTCCTTTCTAGCTCTCACTGTTCTTTTTTAAGTGCTGTAAATAATGTGCTAAACACGTTTGAACATCCATCTTCGTCCCTATCTCTGGTTATTTCTGAGGATTATTTCCCGGAAGTAGAATTACTCCTTCTCTATCCTTTTGGCCCAAGGCCTTTGGAAAGGTTAATGGAATGAGATTTTGGCAAGGAAAGCAAACCCTTAATGCGGAGGAGAGTGTGGAGGGAAAGAGCTAGTCGAGCAGGCTTCTGGCTCACCACCTGGTGCCATATTGAAATCTAACCCTTCCACTTACTAGCTGTGTGACCTCGTGCCTGCTACGTAACCTCTTTGGGCCCACTTCCTGATCTGTAAAATGGGGATAAAAAGAGAGCCCATGTGGGGCACCTGGGTGGCTCAGTCCAGTAAGCGTCTGACTCTTGATTTTGCTGGGGTCATGATCTCGGGGTGAGGGAATCGAGCCCCATGTGGGGCTCTGAGCTCAGCAAGGAGTCTGCTGGAGATTCTCTCTCTCTCCCTCTCCCTCTGCCCCTCCCTCTGCTCATGCACACATGCACACTCTCTCAAATTAAAAAAAAAAAAAAGACCCCCCCCTTTCCTAAGATTCCACACAGGAACACTGGCCAACAGGAACTGCTCAATAAAAAATGACTTTGATCATTCTTATCACCAGGATTACTACTCAGCTTGAATAAGACCCCAACAGGGGTTTGAACCTGGGGTGTGCTTGACTGACTCCCAGCACCCTACTTTTTTTAACTCTAGAATTTAAATTAGGGACACCTGGGTGGCTCTGTGGGTGAAGTACCTGCCTTCTGCAGAACGTGAATGTAAGCAATGAGCCACACTGGCATGAATGACACCCGTCACTGTCACCAGTGGGCGTCCGAGATGTTTCCATACCTGTTGCCGCAGACATCTGGAGCTATCACTTATGCTCATCACCGCTTTGAACTTGAAATAGTTCTTAGACTCACCACTAGATGTTGAATGAACAAAGCAGCACACACATTACTGTGTCACAAAATTTTTAAAAATATCTTGATAATTGCTTTCCAGTGTGATTGATTTCCTTTGTGTTTTAATCTATGCATGTAGAAACATAACTCTGAGAAGGGGTCGATGGGTTTCACCAGACTTTCAAAGGGGTCCCAGTTGCAAGGGGTCCACAAGAAGTTGCAAGTGCCTGGCCCAGAGCCTTGCTTTAACCGCTACACCCCGCGGATCTGACGGGCACGTGCACTGAAAAACAGCAGAGGGAACGTACAGGTGTTACTGGTCATCCCACGTGGTGATACTGGCTGACTTCCTCTCTATTGATGCATGTTTGCGTTTCTGAAATCATTACAGTCATCCTGAGAAAACAGAGCTCTGTAAAGAAGCAACCCCTTTTCTCTAGGCTCGCGAGATGGCCCTGCCAGATTATCGGAGACCACGTAGGCACTGATGACCTCAGCCCCAAATTAAAGCCGCCATGGAGGTCTGACTTTATGTGATTTCGTGAGACCCGGTTAGTCACATTTGTCAAACATGAACTTCGACAGAAGCGAGGGGCCATCCCTGCCCACCAGACGCCCAGGGAGAGAGCGGGCTGCCATGGCATGTGCCCGCACCATCCAAGGGGGTCCTACTTTTGCCCTGACTCATCTCTACCATTTCACAGAAGCAACTCCCACTGAAGGATGATGGCTAAAGATAAGGTCTTCCTTTTGACGCCATCCTGTGAATTAGCCCGGTGCGCCCAGGCTCTTTCCGGCGCTTTCTTTCTCCATCTCACACTTGTGAGTGGCAACCGTTTTTCAGTTCTCTGCAGGCAGTTTTTGTGGTCATGTAATCATGTGGTCAATAATCAAACAGGACACTGAGCACCAGTGACAATGGGTGGGGTTCCCTGGCCCGTGGTGGCGGGCACTGGGAACGCGGAGTGGGGAGAAGAGAGCCGTGGAGGAGGAGGAGGGACCCCTGGACTGAATAGCCGTGTCCCTAAGCAGATCAGTGGTCCAGCCTACTCAGCTTCAGGGAGGACGTGAACTTGGGATTTCTAAATCCTGCCGGAATAAAGTTCGAGCATCCCTATCAGGAGGACCATGATCGAAACCCACAGCCCCAGATCCGTTGCCCAGAGAGTCTTTGCTGGCCAACCCCCTCCTGCCAACCAGTTTCCAAGCTAGTCCTCTCTCCCCTCTGACACCGAACACATCTATTCATAGCGCGTATACTGCACCGCATTACCTTGCCTTAGTGCCTGTCCCTAAGGCTTCCCCACGGAGCTGTCCATTCCTCCAGGGCACAGGCTGGTTGGGGGCGGGGAGTTTGTTACCATGGATACGAGCAGGGGTTGGAATTCTGCCTCAGCCACTCCCTGTTTGTGTGATCTTGGGGAAGTCACCTCTCTCTAAGCCTTTGTTTTGTCCTCCGTGGAATGGGTAGTCAGTGGTTTGACTCAGAAGTGTCAAGGGCTGCTTATGTGCCAGGAACCCTTCTAGATGCAGAGGATGGAAAACTGACAGAAGCCACTGTCCGGCTGAAGCAAGTGCTCTAGTGGGAGGAGGGGTGACAGGCAGGGACAGGCAGTAAACAAGCACATCAATACAGTGATAATAGCCATGCGCTTTGCGTGGGCTTTCGGGAGGGTTCTCTGAGATGATGCTTAAATTTAGCTTAAGACTTGGTTCACGATAAATGCCAACAAATGACAGTACTGATTATTTCCTTTCAGAAACCATTCCCGATCTCCGTTACAAGCCCACCCCAGGCCTGGCTCTGGGCCCTCTGTCTTGGTCCAACAACGCATCTTGTGCACGACCTAATCATGGCACTTACAGTATTGTGTGAAAGTGTTATCTTAGATGCAGACGGGGTCCATGGTGACCTCACCTACTTGAAACACGAACACCAGATTTTGTTCGTGTTTATATGCTCAGCGTCTCACCCAGTGCCTGGTCCATGCTTGGTCCTAAATAAATGCTTATGGGATCAAGCAGAGATCAAACCTAGAAAAAATGCCAAGACCTCAAATGACATTTTTTAAAAATCTGTCTCAGGGCACCTGGCTGGCTCAGTCGGTAGAGCAAGTGACTCTTGCTCTCGGGGTTGTAGGTTCGAGCCCCATGTTGGGTGTAGAGATTACTTAAAAAAAAAAAATCTTAAAAAAAGTTTTAAAAAACCTGTCTCAGGCTTATGCTGAAAGAGTCCTATAGTAGTCAGCCACCAGACAGCCTGTCATGATCCTCGCTTCTTCATGTTAATGCCCTTTTGGAATCAATAGAAGACAGAGGACAGGACAGTGTGTGAATTCCCTGGTAGGGTCATAGGAGGCATTGTAGCTTCTGCATTGCTCTCTCTCTCTTGGATCACCTGCTCTGAGGGAAGCTGGCTGTCATGCCATGAGGATGGTAACCAGCTCTATGAAGATGCCCACATGGTGAGGAACTAAGTCCTCCCACCAACACGCAGGACCCACTTGTCAACCATGTGGAGCCGCCATTTTGAAAACAGATCCTCCAGCCCTAGCCAAGCCTTCAGAGTTGGCCAACTACTTATCTGTTAAGTTCACCCCACTAACCCACTCCTGAATTCATAGGCAGCCCACAAAAATGTTAAAAGATATGTATTAGCATTCTTCAGCTTGGACTGAAATGAGCAGAGACGGTACAAAATGAAGAGAGACCTTTGATCCCTCAAAGCTCTACAAGCAGGAAGCAGGCGGCAGAAGTACTCCACTACAAGCAGGAGCTGCATTTCATGAGAAAAGAAAAATGACTCCGAGTATATAGATACACGAGTCCAGAGAGGGATCTGAGAAATGTAATAACTCACTCCAGGTCACAGAGTTAATAGGATGTAGAGTCTGGTTTCAAACTAAAGCAGTCTGACTTCAGAATCTACTGTCCTCCCTTCTATGTTATGTCATATCTTGGATGGATGGATGGATGGATGGATGATAGATGGACGGATGGACGCATGATGGACAGATGGGTAGATAAATATATAAATAGTATAATTTTGGTTCTCTGTTCTTTTTTCAAATACAGCGAGTGTGACCATGTATGTACACAGAGGGTTCGACACCCTGACCTGCCATGCGTTGATCTGAAGCTTGGTTATCTCTGTGACCATTCACTCAGCGATAGTGCGGCCTCTGGTCTGGAGCCTTTTCTTTGAACACAAAGTATAACGCCAAGGAAGGTGTTAAAGATAAGGAAGGACAATGACCTCACCAGGCCAGGTGTGGAGGTCCCCGCCTCATCTGCTCTTTAACACCTTGGAGCCGGTCTACCTCCTTGGCCTTTACTTTATTCCTTCTTATTTTCTTTAGTACTTTTCGTTCACAGGTGGTTATAATCTACATGACCATCACAAGAAAATCAGAGTAGACCAAGAAGCAAAACGAAAGCGAGGATTGCTCATAATCCCACGGCCAAGAAAACAGCCCCTGCTGGCATTGCATGTAGATTTCCTTTAGGTTTCGTTTCGCTGTGTTTTTCGGTGTGTGTTATATTTGCAGGATCTGTGCATGGAGAGTCAGTTTGGTTGTACTTGAGCATTTTGTTGAAAAGGCAACAGCCTCTTTGTTTTTTTTTCCAGGGGCATTCCTACACCCATCGACGTTTTATTTCTTCTTTTTCAATAATCATGGACGAAGATCAATGCACAAAAGTGGGGTTTTTTTCCACCCCAGATGGGCTCCAAAGAGGAGTCCATGGAAATATCTCCTTTAAAATCTTCACTCTTTTGTTTTGCTACCAAAAAGTCTTGCCTGACACAGAGTCTATGCACTATAAGCACAACTAATTAAAAAGTCAATTTATTTAGTCAACCTTTCGTCTGGATTACATGACAAATGGTTGACTGATAATTTTCCCCTGAACTGACTGGATGGTTGGTACTGGGATTCTTTTTTTTTCTTTTCCCTACCGAACTGACAAGTCGTTTTGAAACTGTGTGGACACTGAATAACCAGTCCATCTCATGGGGGAAGCTCCAGAAATGATGAATCTTTCCCAAACCAGAGAGTAGGTACATGTTTGTGCTGGCTACTCTGCCTTCCAAAGAGAGAGATTTGGAACTGGTATGGATGCTTTAAAAGTTTGCTCTCAATTTACTGTAAATGTTACATCTTTGAACATAAAAACTGGTGTTTACTGGGCTTTTTCTCAAGAGAGATTCAAAGCTTGGTGGAAAAAAGATGAGAGTACAGAAATGATTAGTGCATAGAGTGGAGGGCTTCTCCCAGCCGCCCGCCAGATTACCCATGCTTACTATCGTTCATGTCAAGGCTTTCCATCGTGACCTGTTGACATAATTTCTGCAACAGCAGGAAATGTGTGCGTGTGTGTGTGTGTGTGTGTGTGTGTGTAAACTAGACT